>NC_041050.1:27393105-27697957 GCF_900634775.1 Gouania willdenowi
AGAGGGAATCAGTGCAGACAGAAAGGAGGGGACGCGTGAGCACACCAGCCATAAAATGACGCAATGTTGACCGACTCTCTGTTTTAAAAGGCATTTTCAGCCTCAGTTATGGTCTCTTCACCAAAACAAGAAATTACATAGAGCAATTTTTAGGAGAAAAGTCTACAAAGTTGTGTTCAGAGATGAACCGAGGACATTTACTCTTTGTGACATCACAACTGGGGCTGCAGCTATCGATTCTTTTTGGAATCGATTAATCTAGCACTTTATTGATTGATTAATCGAGTAATCGGATAGAAGAAGAAAAAAATCGCCTTTTTAAGCAACCAAAACAAATAATGCATAACGGAAATGACGTGGCTGTAAAATGATCAAGTATTTGGCTTTTACTTCTCAAAAAAACAATATTTGGCTCCAAAACTATGCTCATTTATTCCAATTTAATCATGTAGTGTTAATAAGTGCCAGTGCCAACAATTAAATAACAACTAACTACTAACAAATAATATATAATTTCTAGGGTGAGCCTATTTGCTATGGTAACCTGGTGTATGTGTTTGACAAACACTGGAATTATGTTTTTAGCAGCTGAGAAAATTAATTCATCTCAGGCTTAATAATGTATTTTTTATTCTATATCAAATAATTGTACTGCTGACATTATTAGAAATGTCACAGTGATGATCAGAGACAGTGTTTAAAATCCACAACACTTCAGAGCACAGGTACTGAGTCGTACCACAATATTTAATGCTACAATTTCTCAAATTTAATGCCCTTTTTCTCAAGTGTAAAGCTTTTAAGGCCTTAAATTTGGCTACATCAAATTTAATACCTTACCTTCCCACTGGGTGTAGCCGCAATAGCAATCTGAAGCTAGAGTTGCCACATCTACCAGACTATAACTGTTTGATTTACCTAAATCTAAGATTGCCTGGTGGTCGTAGACTATTTTTAGTTATCTGCTGTTTTATATCCGTTGCTAACGCTAACCTCTGCAGCCGCAGCCGACAGGTGCGCAGCCAAATACACATGCATATGTCAATATATCAAGGCTGGAAAACTTCCACTTTTGTAATCGAGTTAATCGAGTAACTCGATGAATCGTTTCAGCTCTAATCACAACCCTTACGTTTTTTTTCCCACCAAAAGGGATGAAAACCAGCAGATCAGGCCCAGCCATGTACAAAAAAGGTCAATACGGTGGTGGTGGAAAGTACGTATGACCATTAGAAATACAATAGAATATAGGTTTTTAATGTTACTTTAAATCTGTAGGACACAGGGCTTGTTTCATAGCTTTGCTTTGTGTTTGTACAGTGTGTGCTGTTCTTGATGTGCCATCATCTCTGAAGCTGAAAGCATGAATTTGTTATGTGACTAAATCAGCTGCACCTATAACCAGAGGTGAAAGTAACAGATTACACGTACACGTTACTGTAATTGAGTTGCTTTTATGGGTACTTGTACTTTTTTTGGGTGTGTTTCTAAATCAATAAGTTTACTTGTACTTAAGTACGTTTTTTTTTTTTTTTTTTTTTTTTTTTTTTTTTTAAAGTAAAGTAATTAATTACATTTTTACACCCAACCGTTATTGAGTAAATTATCAATCAATCAATCAATCTTTATTTGTATAGCGCCAAATCATAACCAATGGTATCTCAAGGCACTTTACAGTAGAGCAGTCTTAAGGACGGACTCTTCATTTTATGGATACACACATATGCATATATACGTATATACACATACATATGTATCCCACACCCAACATGAATTCATCATGGCGGCAAGGAAAACCTTCTGTTAAGCAGCAGGAACCTTGTGTGGATCCCATTCCTATGATGAACAGCCATCCACGTTATGCTGTGTTGGGTGTGTGCAGAGAAAAGGGTGGAGACAGAGCCGCTGAGTCTCTGTAACTCCACACTGAGGATCCCACGGACCTGCAAGACAAAAGCCAGAAGGAGTACAGGAGCAAACACACAAGGGAAGAAGCAGACATAGAGGGAGTGTTTGAGAGAGGAATGGGACCCTCTCCGGTCCCTCTCTAACCTAAATGACCTCTCTCTTAACGCCCTCTCCAACCTCTCTCCAACCGAGCATGCCAGACCCCCCCCCCCCCCCCCCGGCAGTCTATGCCTATTGCATCTTAATTATGAGCTATGAGCTGGTTCCTAACTAAAAGCTTTATCAAAGAGGAATGTTTTGAGCCTAACCTTAAAGGTAGAGAGGGTGTCTGCCCCCCGAACCGTGGTTGGTAGATGGTTCCAGAGAAGTGGGGCCTGATAACTGAAAGCTCTTCCTCCTATACTACTTTTAGAGATGAATGGAACAACGAGTAGTCCAGCATTTTGAGAGCGTAGTGTTCTGGGGGGATTGTATGGCACTACAAGCTCCTTGAGATAGACTGGTGCCTGTCCATTTAGGGCTTTATAAGTGAGAAGAAGAATCTTGAATTCTATTCTATATTTTATGGGAAGCCAATGCAGAGAGGCTAATACAGGAGTAATGTGATCTCTTCTCCTAGTTTTAGTCAGTACACGTGCTGCAGCATTTTGAACCAGCTGAAGTGTCTTAAGCGACTTGCTCGGGCAGCCTGCTAAAAGAGAATTACAATAATCCAGTCTAGAGGTAACAAAAGCATGGACTAGTTTTTCGGCGTCGCCCTGAGACAGGATAGATCTGATTTTAGCAATGTTACGGAGATGAAAGAAGGCAGTTCTTGAAGTTTGTTTTATGTGAGAGTTGAAGGATAAGTCCTGATCAAATAGAACCCCAAGGTTTCTAACAGTTGTGCTTTGTGCCAGAGTAATGCCATCTAGGGCAGTTAGGCTAGCATAGGTTTCTCTAAGGTGTCGCGGGCCCAGTACAATGACCTCAGTCTTGTCTGAGTTGAGATTGAGAATTATAATTTTTTTTGTTTGTTTTAAAATGATCAACGAACATTGTGAAACTACAAAACATGAAACGACCAGACGACAATAAAAAGCATCACATTGTTTTGGCAATTTTTATATTCATCATCATATCGTCAAATGTATGTTCATGTGTACAATTTGTCATGTTTTAATACATGATGACTCCATTACTCTTTGCACTTTTGAACAGCTAAATCATGTTAGATGAAACAGTACAGATCGTATTGTACTCAGTGCAACACAGAGTCTCTGCTGAAGGCCATACACACGAACACACACACTATCAAGGATAGATAAGAGTGGCGCCCAATCTTCCTCATAATATACACGTCTTCATCATCCGCAAATGTTTCCACTGTTGGGCATCTGACTCCCTCCTTCTCCTCACCTCAGGGTGGAACTTTTTCTGTTATCTGTATAAAAGCTGAAGCTGTGAAACTGTTAGTTAGAGTGGGTCTTGCCTTTTTGCTCTGCCACGAGCCTTTTGCCTTTCGTTCTTTCAGGATGGAAGCTTCTTTTTTACTTCTTTTTTATTTAATTTTATAATAAACCTTTTTTATAAAATCATCAATGCCTCGCCTGGACTCCATCATTCAACCAGAGCAATAAATCATGTCTCCAAATGAGGACAACCGCAAATTTGCCGTAACAACATCATAGCCGACCAATCAGATTAAACTAAATGGTGCTCACTAACATACTCTTCCTGCAATCATCTCATCGTCACTGCCAATAAGAGAAATGCTGGAGCTGAGAGAAGGTCACTGCTCAAATTAAAGTGTCTGCCTTCAATTAATGATATGTGGATACAGTCGGAGACGCCGATCCAGTCTGAAGAATTTCAAATGTGAGTCCTGTCCTTCATAGGCGTTATGACTCCTGCTTCCTTCTCATACTTTTTAAAAAAACCTTTCAAAAAAAATGTAAGACCTCGTCGCCATTTTAAGCTGTTGTTAGCAACACATCTTTAACAGTTGTACTTTGCAATTTAACAGAAATGATGTAAGCTGAGAAGGAATAAAACTTGAAAGAATAAATGAAACTAAAGGCGGGTTTATAGACATTCCCCACAGGTCACAACAAGTAACAACAGTTATTCAAGGCCAACTGGCAGAAAACAAAAACTTATTACAACATGATCAATGTGTGATTGGCTTTCCATCAGCGTCTCTGTGTCCATCAACTCTTTGACAAATTCGGCAAATTAACATTGGGACCATCCATACTGACAGAGACAAGCTGCCTCACATGATTCAGTTTTGCAACACACTCCTGTTAATCAGAGTCGGTGACAGGCGGTATTAAATGGGGGGGCATTAAGAAAACTGCGGGGGGGCACAAAAACCCCTCTCCTTTGATTATTTCAGATGGCAGATTCGCAAGCTTCACTTCCTGCCCTCCATCTGAATTTTTGCGCTCTCGCTTTGTCGCGATGCAGTAATGTGAGTGACGTCACGTGAATCAACAGAGCAGGCCATAGACATATACACATTCTATTGGCTGATCCTAACAACAGCTCTAGTGTACGTTCAATAGCACTAATGTAAAACAATTACACCACAGTATATTATATCTATGGAGCAGATTTCCGTCCGCTGTCAGTGAATGGACACAGTCAGTTGCGATAGCCAATCAGATATCTTTGATTAATAAAAAGCTCCCCCTGTAGTGGGAAGAATGTGTGTGGGGGTGGCAGGAGGGCACAGTAGGTCAGCTGGGGGGGTACTGCTCGTGAATGCCGCCCCATGACGCCGACACTGCTGTGAAGCAGACAATGAAGCAGAAGTCGCGGTCGTAGCTGTGTTGGCTAGCTCACCTGTCACGTTACCAGGTGGTTGTGTGGCTGGTGGACCACAGAAATATGCAATCGACAGCTGCTGCTGTCTGCAGCCAACAACAGTCTTCCTCCCATTTTTGTTTTTTTTTGTCTGTTTTAGTTCCAGAACATTAGCTGTTACGTAACGTTGCTCACGTACGCGTGCGGTCCCGAGGCAATCTAGCTCCGAGTACGCAACAGAGTCAAAGCTTGAATACCTCATAAAATCGCGATTCAGACTTTTTAATATTTTTTAAGGGTCTTAGCGTTCCCACAATTGATTCATCAACTTTTAATACTTTTTAAGACCCTGCGGACAACCTGTCATAAATATATGTATGCAATGGAAGATCTTCAGTAGCGTACGGTGAGACAATGTGGCCAAGAAAAAGGATTGGGTCAAATTTTACAATGACTAATGTACATAGACATGGGCCAGAGGGTGGCCTGAGGGTGTAAATTTGCGTGGCCCCCAAAGTAAACAAAAAACAAAAAAAATAGTCGAAACAATAAAAGTCTTCGAAAACACAAAGTGACAAGAAAAAATACACAAATTGACTCATAACACAAAGAAAATAGATAAATACTGAATTTGCGGAAATAGAGCTATAGAGACAACAAAAATAAACAATGACTCCAAAAAAACACAAAATTACAGAGAAATACACGAAAGGACACCAAAAATACTCGAAAATTACTTTAAAAATACAAAATAACCACAAATACACACAAAATCAACTCATATCTTAAAAAACCCGCTGAAAATATTTTAATTATAGAATAATATACAAAACAACAAAAAAATACACCGTTACTCTAAAAAAAAGCAAACAAACGTACAGAAATATACAGCATACAAAACAACTACAACAAAAAAAATATACAAAACAACAAAAAAATACAAACCCTTTGTTGTTTCCTGTATTTATGCTCAGATTGGTCATTATTCTAAACGTGATAATGTGGCCCTCAGATCAGATACAATCACATTTTTGTGGCCCCCGCTGTGATACAAGATGGGGCCACAGACAGTAGGTTGGGTTTTATCAGGGGGTCGAAATGAGAATCCTGTTCTCTTTTTTGCCTTTCACTGTCAGGTCTACACCCAACCATTACTTTTGTACTGCATTGTATCCTTTGTTGAGGATTGTGAGTTTTTGTATCACCCATTGGAACAGTGGTGTGTATCAGTGTCTCTTGGAGTGTAGCCATGGATTTCTTGTGAAATTATTACCGGTACACGTTGGTCTAGTGTGTGTGTGTGTGTGTGTGTGTGTGTTCTCCCACATGTTCTTTCCAGTTAGCACTAGTTGCGCTGTTTAAACACTGAATGTTTGTTTGTTCGTCATTCATCCCTCATCATATCTTTGTGCTCTCGACTTAATGACCCACAGCGACGCTTTAAGCATTGTTAACAACAAGAAGTTTGTTATTCCCACTGCTTTGTTTGTAATGAACTTTTCATTTTTAAATGAAATGGACTTAGAAACTCTAACACTGTACGAGCCACCCGTGCAAACCCACCTCACGTGTTTTAAACCTGTGAGAGGAAACCAAAGTATGCAGTGACCATCTGGAGACACAGCAATGCAATACAGATTAGTCGAGCCGCCGTTGGCCTTTAACTGAACCTGTTCTTCCACTTTCTGTAATCTAAACACGTCCAAACATAAAATGTGGAACAAGTTCTTAGTCACAGCTCAATCACCAGGATCCAGGTTTACCAGCAAGGGACTGAATGGGTTTTTATACCCACGCATGTATAAATCTGATGAGACAGTTTGAGGATCTGAACCTGCTGGGCAACCCTGAGTTCTGACATTCATGACGAAATCACCTGTGATTTATACACCACTGCAATACAACTGTAAACATTTCCACACGCATACACATGAAAAACACAAAAAAAAACAAAGGCGTGTATCTTCAAAAAACAGAGGCTCAGGGTGAAGTTTTAGGAGACACTGGGCTGCATGACATCCAAACATGAAAGTAATGGATTACAAGTACTGCTACTGTAATAGACCCCTTAATGGCCCACGTCACGAGTGACGTCACAACTCTAGCTGGAGGCAAAAACCGTAAACGCAGCTTGCTAAAGACTGTGGAGGCTAGTAATGTTCCAGTTTTGTTGTGTGACCGGGTGCCAGAATAGGAGGAATAACATTAGTGGACGTAAATTAAAGTTTTATAGGATTCCAGCGAACACTCGAGCTCAGAAAAAACAAAGACAATTGTGGTTTTGCCTATAGGCTAAGCCCCGCCCAACAAAATACGTCACAGTGCTTACAAACAAAGGGTCTATTGAGTTGCATTTAGGGGTATTTGTACTATTTTGAGTATGTTTCTAAAGCAGTCATTTTACTTGTACTTTTTAAAAGAATAATTTACCCAAAAACTACCAAAAATGAGATGACCAGACAACAATCAAGTAATCCATAAGTTCTTAGTTGTGCCATTTCTGATCAACACTTTAATGTAGAGTATGAGATTTTTTTTTAATTTATTTAAAATTGTATTCATTTGTGTTATTTTATTCAAAAAAGAATTCATTTTTTAATTTTATACAGATGCCTTTGTGGAAAATAAATTCAGTTCCCATTGTGCAAGATTTGGTCTCTTCCTTTTTAAGTTTATGCGTGAGATGTTTACTGTTTACAAGGGAACCGTGGCAAGATTTATGAACAAAAATAAACATGGAGGGTGAAAGTATCTTTTACTTTGACCACTAGCTACTTCTTACATGTACTTGAGTATTTTATGTACGACTTATTTGTATTTGTACATGAGTACAATTTCAATCAAATAACAGTACTTCTCCTTGAGCAGGATATACTGTATCAGTACTCTTTACAACTCTGATGATTCCTCACGCTAACAAACAATGTACCACTTATGACTCAACATAAAAGGAAACAGAGTGATATCATATGATTCTGGTGTGATTAAAAATAGAAGTGCTTCGTCAATGTTAGTTAGAACATAACAACAGTAAAGCTGTGTTTAATGTTTGACTAAAACATACCAGAGCTGAATCACAACGACAGCTTTGTCTTAATCTATACATACATGTTCTCCATTAAGGTGTTGACATTTAGGTCAATGTGTGACATAAACACTGACTGTCCATCAGTGTATATGCCAAAAGATATAGGTGAAGTTTATAAATCTTAAAGAAAAGTAGGAAAGAACATTAGTTTACAAGCATAACAAAATCCTTTTAATGGTTTATCATGAACGAGTTCAAGTCAACGATTTATCTTTATGACTAAAATACTGTCACGGTCCTTATGGAGTCATCTTTGGCCCCATTTGACCAACTGTAGGGTTTGTTATCTGTGTTTCAGGAAGGAAAAAAGAGTCTTGTTGTCTGGGTCTGGCTAAATGGTTACCTATTCCCAGAAGATATGCATGGTTTTCCTGCTAACTATAATAAGCTCGACATGGTGACTTGACAAAAAAAAAAAGTCACAATAGATGAAAACTGACTGGTAACCACTGTGATGAAGTCATCTCACTCATAAAGGCAAAGTCTAAGGTTTGCAAACACTGAGCATTGAATCAGACCTGCTGTTTACAATAGTTTCTATTACAGTAGCACTAATACCACTCTTTCCAAAACAAATACAAGACAATACTTGTGTGTGCTTGTCTATCCAGAGTAACAATACCGATACTTCTACTGCACACAAACAGACAACTATGAGGCAAAATGCATTATAGACGATAGATATTAATATTTTTTCATTGCTTGTTTCAACAAATGTTGACATATTAGATAAGCAAACGTTGTAAAAATGTCCTTAAAACACATTTCAATTAAAAAAGAAATATTTTTTTGTGAAACTATTGCATAGTTTGAATCAAACATAATATTAATCCAACTATTTGGCACTTTGGAACGTTCAAATTGACAAAACATGAGCCTGTTGTCCAGCTTCAACTCAAACTAAATATAATGGTTTCTGTCCGAACTATGCTTTTCTGATGACTTCCCGTATCTCGGCCAATCTCAAAAAATACAATAATAATAATAATAATACATTTTATTTGAACTTCAGCGCCTTTCAGGTCACCCAAGTTCACTTACAGGTCCCATGTTACGCTAAATGAACTTTTCTGTGCTTTAAACATCATAAAGTGCTTTTTAAAGTGTTTTTTTTTTTTTCATTGATTCCCTCAATCGTTAGTTAGACGGTGATTTGCTCCTTTCTTACTGAGCACAAACACCTTGCTCCAATTTAATGACGCGTTCCCACTTTGATGACGAATTTGCGCGGCACTGAGCTGGAGAAGCCGCGCCTCCAGGAAGCTCTCTGCCGTGATTGACATATAAACAGACACGCCCACAAAGGTGAGCGTTTCAGCGTACTTCTCAGTAGTGCTCTGTATGTATTTTCTACAGTCTATGTACAGTATGCACCGGCGAACGCCCCGCCCCCACGCTCTGTCTCGTGTTTATAAAGCAGCATGATCTCAGCTACAGAGTGGGTGGGAGGGGGAGGTGTGTAGCTCAGTGGGTTGAGCGCCCGCCCCATGCACTGAGGCCATAGCTCCTCACCTGCAGCCGGTCCAGGTTCAATTCCCGGCCTGGGACCCCTTGCTGCGTGTCATTCCCTGCTCTCTCTGATCCCCTTCCTGTCAAGCAACTGTCATATAAAGGCCACTAGAGCCCAAAAAATCCTTTAAAAAAAAAAAAAAAGAGTGAGTGGGTGGAAGGAGCACGGGCCATCCTCCGGCCCCACGTCACCATGCGGGGAGGAAGTCAGTGTCCCATCTATAGACACGCCCACTCATGAATATGCATAAGTAGGACGCAAATCAACCTGTTTTTGTAGAGTTGCTCAGAAAGTGACTTTTCAGAGGCTAAAACTCTTGAAAAGAGGCGAGTTTGGGAAAATAAACCTGAAATACTATGTTTTTGGGATTCTTAGGACAAATGGAGATGGTGAAAAATAGCATGATATGGGACTTTTAACAGTACATAATAAAACCACAACAGCATAATATAAAATCACAATAAAATTTAAGCTAAAACAGTTAAAAAACAACAATAAAAGTGAAGCTCAGAGACAGAGTGGGGGGGGGGGGGGGTGTCTAGAAATAACTCGACCACCATTCCAATCAATTCCATGTAAAGGGAATCAGTTGTGGAGTAAATTTTAAGCATATTAAGATTTGAAACGTGACAGTTTCACGATGCCACGTGAGACACTGTCGTATATAAACATCACGTGTACAAATCTTAGTGAGTTAGTTAGTGCCGCCAGAAAAGCTGCAGTCACCTTGTTGCTTATCACACAGCAAAATGAATCAGCCGTAAAAGTCTACTGACAGAGCTATATAAGAGTTGTTTAACAATAAACCATTGTTACTTGTCAGGGAGCTCAGCTACCTTATGCTTAGACTCAAAATCCTGATATTAACCTTGCGGGGAGAAAAAAGGTGTCCAATGTGTCGTTAGATAGACATCTACTACAGGTACATTTTTCTTGTCCTGTGCTGTTTATTATTATAAAGTAGGATCATAATAATCACTTAAGAGCTCTAATGAAATACAGTTCTATTGAAAAGGCTGTAATTATTATAGAGTGTGGGTCGACTGGGAAAAGGCACTTAGAGAGTAAATCTAAATGAAAAACCATGTTCAGCCAGTGATTATCAAAGTTTACCTGATTGTTCCAGTCATCCACTATAATTACTTAAGAGTTTACATATAATATGTATTGAGTTTGGCCTGGTGGGTGATAATAAGCAGTTTTCTCATCTGAGTAAGAGTGTAAATGAGCTCTGACTAAAATAAGGTCTAAAGTTTAATGAAAATGTAAAGTGAAGGAATGTGTTGGAGGGCGTTAAAATGTCAAACTGCAAAGAAGCGACTGTGAAACTGAATAATCAATCTGTTGAGATGTTATTTAGTCGTTCACCTGATGGAGAAACACAAGCGTGATGAATTATATATACTTACCAGGACACAAACAATCCTCCTGGGTTTGCTGTGTAAAATTGCAGCCCTGCAGGTATTTGTTGTTTTTTTCTTTTAGGTAAAGCTCCTCAATGAAGCAAAGGTTTTCTTGATTGCCTTTCACAAAGAGTCAAAAAGATAAGAAGAATAAAAACAAGAGGATAAAGTCTCTAATGGAAAGGCATTTTTAGCATGAATATCACTTCTATCAACAATAGTTATGCTCTATTACTGATCACATTTGGAGTACCTGCATGTACTCAATTTTGCTTTCCTAGTGTGTGAGTACAATTTACTAGTGAAGCAAAAAGTGTCACTAGCAGTGACGTGCAGTCAGGGTAGGCAAGGTAGGCAGTGCCTACCCTATGAGTGAATTGGTTATTTGATTATTTGTTTTTATTACAATATAATTATAGTTTATTTTTAAATTTCCTATAGCCTACTGTACCTATAAGTTTGAAAGTGTCAGCATTTTGTGCTTTTCATAGCCAAAATAGCAATGACTAAACATCGCTATTTCCTGGTACGACAAAGTCGCTGCACAGTCTCACTCCGCTGTAAGGCAGGAAGAGGCCACACCCTCTACCAAGAGAGCTGCTCTGCCTCTGGCCCCATAGCGTGTTTATATGTGTTTGTGTCAGTTCCCCAAGATGAAAACAATTTACGTAAAAAGGCAGCTCTCTACGCTGCCTTTGGACGTAACCGCGCTATGCTAAATGCTATACGTAAGTTCACAGTGCATTTGTGAATTGATCCAGCGTGACCGCTGCTGCTACGTTCTCTAGCTAGCGGGCGGGATAACACTACAGCAGGACGACAGCGCTAGAGACGATAAAGAAACTTTCTATTGAGGAAGCTTTTAAAAGATGGGAGACCAACACCTGAGGCTGGTCCAAGTTGTTGTTGTTGTCATTTTCTCCATGTTTCTGTGTTAATAGAATAATTATTTTTTTAAATAACACCAATGAAGTCAATTCAAAATAAATGAATTCTCAGGCTCTATAGCTACATTTATGAAGTATAAAATTAGAAAATAACCTCCATTTAATGCTGTTTTGCCACCATGCATTACTTGTAATCTGATTGGTCGGCTATGATGTGATGCATTTGATTGTTGTCTAGTCATTTCATCTTTTTGGAGTTTCACAATGTCTGTTAATCATTTATAACAAACAAAAAATACTCAGTAACAATTGGGTGTAGAAATGTAACATATTACTTATTTTAAAACATACTTAAGTACAAGTAAAATTACTGATTTAGAAAAAAAAGTACAGGTACCTATAAAAGCAACTCAATTACAGTAACGTGAGTAATAATAATCTGTTACGTTCACCTTTGCTACTAGTAGACTAAAAACAGCCTACTACAATAAACAAATCACAAAGGTTTTTAACCTTTATTAGTTGACCCTACTAGTAACATAACTGTCAACAAGTTAACACTTTTCTGTTACTAGTAGTACTACTAATGACTTAAAATACTGTATATTACTAGTAAAAACCTAAGCCAAAGACACATTTTCCCACCACCTTATTAGCATATAAGGCTTACTAGTTACTAGTAGTACTAGTGACACGTTTTACTTCACTAGTAAAGAGAACTGGACGAGTAGAGCTTAACTGTGGTTGATAACACTGATGTTTGATTTATGCTTAAACCAGGGGTGTCCAATTCCGGTCCTCGAGGGCCACTATCCAGCATGTTTTAGATGTTTCCCTCTTCCAACACACCTGATTCAAATGATCAACTCCTCATCCAGGTCTGCAGAAGCCTGAAAACGATCCTAATCATTTGAATCAGGTGTGTTGGAAGAGGGAAACATCTAAAACATGCTGGATAGTGGCCCTCGAGGACCGGAATTGGACACCCCTGGCTTAAACATACCAAACCAATAAAAATGAATGACATAAATGTGTGTGTGATTTTTCAGCTGTGTGTTAGCCCTGCTCTGTTAATGTGTCTGCCACCTGTCCTGGGTGTAACTAGAGTGCTTTTACTGACCTCACAATGGCCTATATGCACTCCCTGTACACCGCAGTGTTTTTAAGGGCAAACAAGGTCTCCATCTTCACACTCCACTCCATCAAAACAGAACTAGATTTGCTTCTATTTTATATATTTGTTTCAGTTGCATTTGACATTTTTGTGTTTGATATTTTATCAAATTCCCTGTGCTGAGTTTCTAGTTCAGACATGGGCAACTGACGGCCTGGGGGTCACATGAGGCCCTCGGGCTAATTTTGTGCAGCCATAAAAGTAAACTGACAAAATACAGGAGCATACACAAAAGGACAACAACAACAACAAATTATAAGAAAAATATTTATTTATAATTATAATGCCCATAAAAATAACAGAAAAATTTACAAAATAACGAAAACACCAAATGCCTCAAAGACATAGAAAATTACCAAACAAATACACAAAAGAACAACAGCAAGGAATCTCTGTCTGTCTGTCTGTCTGTCTGTCTGTCTGTCTGTCTGTCTGTCTGTCTGTCTGTCTGTCTGTCAACTTACCCTCCCACTTTTCTATAGCAATACATGCTTCTTACGGGCACTGCACTAATATATAAAATGATGAAAGAAATAGAAAAAATTCACCAATAGTTGTGCAAGATGTTGAAGATAAAAATACAAAACAATAAAAGAAAAATGAACATAATAACCACAAAATTACAATAAATTACTCCAACAATACAGAAGACAACTACAAAAGTAACAGAAAAGTTATTGAAACCACAAAACAAATTCACAAAAATAAAAGCAGACTAAACGACAAAAACCACACAAAAGCCCTTTGTTTTCTGCTGTGTTAATGATCAGATTGGTTATTATTTGAAACGCTGACATGAATGGAGATTGCCTGATCCCATTAGATCTTGGAAGCTAAGCAGGTCTGGGCCTGGTTAGTAGTTGGATGGGAGACCACTGAGAATAACAGGTGCCACAGTGCAATTTCAAAAAATTTCAAACACCTTGAAAACTGAGGTAAGGCATAAAAAGGGCAAAACATTTTTAAACACCTCAAAACTGAGGTAAGGCACAAAAAAAGTGTGAAAAATTTCAAACACCTCAAAATAGAGGTAAGCTTAAAATAAGGCGAAAAAATTTCAAACTCCTCGAAACGAAGGTAAGGCTATATAGTAAGGCACAAAAAAGGGTGAAAAAATTTCAAGCACATTGAAACGAAGTTAAGCAAACAAAAGGGGGAAAAACTGAAAAACACCTCAAAACTGAGGTAAGGCTAAAGTAAGGCATAAAAAAAGGATGAAAAAATTTCAAACACCTCGAAATGGAAGTAAGGCTATAATAAGGCACAAAAAAGGGGGAGAAAATTTCAAACAACTCAAAAATGAATTAAAGCTTTAGTCACCAACTGTGGCACCTGGAGTTTTCAGTGGTCTCCCATCCAAGGAGGTAAGGCTATAGTAAAGCATAAAAAAGGATGAAAAACTTACAAACACCTCGAAACGGAAGTAAGGCTATAGTAAGGCACAAAAAAGGGCAAAAATTTTTCAAACACCTCAAAAATGAGGTAGGACTATAATAAGGCACAAAAAAAGGGGGAGAAAATTTTAACCACCTCAAAACAAAGGTAAGGCTATAGTAAGGCACAAAAACGTGTGAAAAAATTTCAAACACCTCAGAACTGAAGTAAGACAATAGTAAGGCAAACAAAAAGACGAAAAACTTACAAGCACCGCGAAACGGAAGTAAGGTGTTTGTAAGGCATAAAAATAAGCAAGACATTTTTAAACACTTCAAAACTGAGGTAAGGCTATAGTAAGAAATGAAAAATTGCGAACAAATTTCAAACACCTCGAAACAGAGGTAAGGCTATAGTAAGGCAAACAAAAGGACAAAAAACTTACAAACACCTCGAAACGGAAATAAGGTGTTTGTAAGGCACAAAAATCAGCAAAACATTTTTAAACACCTCAAAACTGAGGTAAGGCTATAGTAAGAAATGAAAAATTGCGACCAAATTTCAAACACCTCGAAAGAGAGGTAAGGCTATAATAAGGCACAGAAAAAGTGTGAAAAGATTTCAAACACCTCAAATTGGAGGTAAGGTTATAAAAAGGCACAAAAAAGGGCAAAACATTTTTAAACACCTCAAAACTGAGGAAAGGCTATAGTAAGGCACAAAAAAGGGTGAAAAAATTTCAAACACCTCAAAACAGAGGTAAGGCTATAGTAAGGCATAAAAAAGGATGAAAAAATTTCAAATACCTCGAAAAGGAGGTCAGGCAAACAAAAGGGGGAAAAATTTACGAACACATCAAAAATGAAGTAAGGCTATAGTAAGGCATTAAAAAGGGCAAAACGTTTTTAAACACCTAAAAACTGAGATAAGGCTATAGTAAGGCACAAAAAAAGGTGAAAAAATTTCAAAACACCTCGAAACTAAGATAAGGCTATAGTGAGGCACAAAAAGGGTGAAAAAATTTCAAACACCTCAAAACTGACGTAAGACTATAGTAAGGCACAAAAAATCGTGAAAAAATTTAAAACACCTCAAAACTGAGGTAAGGCTATAGTAAGGCATTAAAAAGGGCAAAACGTTTTTAAACACCTCAAAACTGAGGAAAGACTGTAGTAAAGCACAAAAAAATATGAAAAAATTTCTAACACCTCGAAATGGAAGTAAGGCAAACAAAAGGGTGAGAAACTTACAAACACCTCCAAACATAAATAAGGTTATTAAAGGCATAAAAAAGGGCAAAACATTTTTAAACACCTCAAAACTGAGGAAAGGCTATAGTAAGGCACAAAAAAGGGTGAAAAAATTTCAAACACCTCAAAACTGAGGTAAGGCTATAGTAAGGCATTAAAAAGGGCAAAACGTTTTTAAACACCTCAAAACTGAGATAAGGCTATAGTAAGGCACAAAATAGTGTGAAAAAATTTAAAACAACTCTAAAATGAATTAAAGCTTTAGTCATCAACTGTGGCACCTGGAGTTTTCAATGGTCTCCCATCCAACTAGTAACCAGGCCCAGATCTGCTGAGCTACCAGAGTCTAACGAGTTCAGGCAATGACAGGCTGGCAAGGATATAGTAAGATACAAAAAAGGGCAAAAAACTTCAAACACTTCAAAGTGGAGGCAAGGCTATAGTAAGGCACAAAAAAGGGTGAAAAAATTTCAAACACCTCAAAACTGAGGTAAGGCTATAGTAAGGCACAAAAAGGGTGAAAAATTTTCAAACTCCTCAAAACTAAGGTAAGGCTATAATAAGGCACAAAAAAGGGTGAAAAAATTTCAAACACCTCAAAACTGAGGTAAGGCTATAGTAAGGCACAAAAAAGTATGAAAAAATTTCAAACACCTCGAAACAAAGGTAAGGCTATAGTAAGGCACAAAAAAGTATGAAAAAATTTCAAACACCTCGAAACTGAGGTAAGGCTATAGTAAGGCACAAAAAAGTATGAAAAAATTTCAAACACCTCGAAACAAAGGTAAGGCTATAGTAAGGCACAAAAAAGGGTGAAAAAATTTCAAACTCCTCAAAACTGAGGTAAGGCTATAGTAAGGCACAAAAAAGAGTGAAAACAATTTCAAACACCTCATAACTGAGGTAAGGCTATAGTAAGGCATTAAAAAGGGCAAAACATTTTTAAACACCTCAAAACTGAGATAAAGCTATGGTAAGGCACAAAAAAGGTTGAAAAAATTTCAACCACCTCGAAACGAAGGTAAGGCTATAGTAAGGCACAAAAAAGGGTGAAAAAATTTCAAACACCTCGAAACAAAGGTAAGGCTATAGTAAGGCACAAAAAGGGTGAAAAATTTTCAAACACCTTGAAATGAAGGTAAGGCTATAGTAAGGCACAAAAAAGGGTGAAAAAATTTCAACCACCTCGGAACTAAGCAAAGGCTATAGTAAGGCACAAAAAGGGTGAAAAAATTACAAACACCTCGAAACAAAGGTATGGCAAACAAAAGGGGGAAAAACTTACAAACACCTCGAAACAAAGGTAAGGCTATTGTAAGGCACAAAAAGGGTGAAAAAATTTCAAACACCTTGAAACTAAGGTAAGGCTATAGTAAGGCACAAAAAAGGGTGAAAAAATTTCAAACACCTCGAAACTAAGGTAAGGCTATAGTAAGACACAAAAAAGGTTGAATAAATTTCAAACACCTCGAAACAAAGGTATGGAAAACAAAAGGGGGAAAAACTTACAAACACTTTGAAACTGAGATAAGGCTATAGTAAGGCACAAAAAAGGGTGAAAAAATTTCAACCACCTCAAAACTAAGCAAAGGCTATAGTAAGGCAAAAAAAAGAGTGAAAACAATTATAAACACCTCGAAACAAAGGTAAGGCTAAAGTAAGACACAAAAAAGGGTGAAAAAATTTCAAACTCCTCAAAACTGAGGTAAGGCTATAGTAAGGCACAAAAAGGGTGAAAAAATTTCAAACACCTTAAAACGAAGGTAAGGCTATAGTAAGGCACAAAAAGAGTGAAAAATTTTTAAACTCCTCAAAACTAAGGTAAAGCTATAGTAAGGCACAAAAAGAGTGAAAAAGTTTCAAAACACCTCAAAACTAAGGTAAGGCTATAGTAAGGCACAAAAAAGGGTGAAAAAATTTCAAACACCTTGAAACTAAGGTAAGGCTATAGTAAGGCACAAAAAAGGGTGAAAAAATTTCAAACACCTCGAAACTAAGGTAAGGCTATAGTAAGGCACAAAAAGGGTGAAAAATTTTCAAACACCTTGAAATGAAGGTAAGGCTATAGTAAGGCACAAAAAAGGGTGAAAAAATTTCAAACACCTCGAAACTAAGGTAAGGCTATAGTAAGACACAAAAAAGGTTGAATAAATTTCAAACACCTCGAAACAAAGGTATGGAAAACAAAAGGGGGAAAAACTTACAAACACTTTGAAACTGAGATAAGGCTATAGTAAGGCACAAAAAAGGGTGAAAAAATTTCAACCACCTCAAAACTAAGCAAAGGCTATAGTAAGGCGCAAAAAAGAGTGAAAACAATTATAAACACCTCGAAACAAAGGTAAGGCTAAAGTAAGACACAAAAAAGGGTGAAAAAATTTCAAACTCCTCAAAACTGAGGTAAGGCTATAGTAAGGCACAAAAAGGGTGAAAAGATTTCAAACTCCTCAAAACTGAGGTAAGGCTATAGTAAGGTACAAAAAGGGTGAAAAATTTATAAACTCCTCAAAACTAAGGTAAAGCTATAGTAAGGCACAAAAAGAGTGAAAAAGTTTCAAAACACCTCAAAACTAAGGTAAGGCTATAGTAAGGCACAAAAAAGTGTGAAAACAATTTCAAACACCTCAAAACTGAGGTAAGTCTAAAGTAAGGCACAAAAAAGATTGAAAAAATTTCAAACACCTCGAAACTGACGTAAGACTATAGTAAGGCACAAAAAAGGGTGAAAAATTTTTAAACTCCTCAAAACTAAGGTAAAGCTATAGTAAGGCACAAAAAGAGTGAAAAAGTTTCAAAACACCTCAAAACTAAGGTAAGGCTATAGTAAGGCACAAAAAAGTGTGAAAACAATTTCAAACACCTCAAAACTGAGGTAAGTCTATAGTAAGGCACAAAAAGGGTGAAAAGATTTCAAACTCCTCAAAACTGAGGTAAGGCTATAGTAAGGCACAAAAAGGGTGAAAAAATTTCAAACTCCTCAAAACTGAGGTAAGGCTATAGTAAGGCACAAAAAAGGGTGAAAAAATTTCAAACACCTTAAAACGAAGGTAAGGCTATAGTAAGGCACAAAAAGGGTGAAAAATTTTTAAACTCCTCAAAACTAAGGTAAAGCTATAGTAAGGCACAAAAAGAGTGAAAAAGTTTCAAAACAGCTCAAAACTAAGGTAAGGCTATAGTAAGGCACAAAAAAGTGTGAAAACAATTTCAAACACCTCAAAACTGAGGTAAGTCTAAAGTAAGGCACAAAAAAGATTGAAAAAATTTCAAACACCTCGAAACTGAGGAAAGGCTATAGTAAGGCACAAAAAAGGGTGAAAAAATTTCAAACACCTAAAACAAAGGTAAGGCTATAGTAAGGCACAAAAAAGGGTGAAAAAATTTCAAACACCTCGAAACAAAGGTAAGAGTATAGTAAGGCACAAAAAGGGTGAAAAATTTTCAAACTCCTCAAAACTAAGGTAAGGCTTTAGTAAGGCACAAAAAAGGGTGAAAAAATTTCAAACACCTCGAAACAAAGGTATGGCAAACAAAAGGGGGAAAAACTTACAAACACTTTGAAACTGAGATAAGGCTATAGTAAGGCACAAAAAAGGGTGAAAAAATTTCAAACACCTCAAAACTGAGGTAAGGCTTTAAAAAGGCTATAGTAAGGCACAAAAAAGGGTGAAAAAATTTCAAACACCTCAAAACTGAGGTAAGGCTTTAAAAAGGCATTAAAAAGGGCAAAACGTTTTTAAACACCTCAAAACTGAGATAAGGCTATAGTAAGGCACAAAATAGTGTGAAAAAATTTAAAACAACTCTAAAATGAATTAAAGCTTTAGTCATCAACTGTGGCACCTAGAGTTTTCAGTGGTCTCCCATCCAACTAGTAACCAGGCCCAGATCTGCTGAGCTACCAGAGTCTAACGAGTTCAGGCAATGACAGGCTGGCAAGGATATAGTAAGATACAAAAAAGGGCAAAAAACTTCAAACACTTCAAAGTGGAGGCAAGGCTATAGTAAGGCACAAAAAAGGGTGAAAAAATTTCAAACACCTCAAAACTGAGGTAAGGCTATAGTAAGGCACAAAAAAGTATGAAAAAATTTCAAACACCTCGAAAACAAAGGTAAGGCTATAGTAAGGCACAAAAAAGTATGAAAAAATTTCAAACACCTCGAAACTGAGGTAAGGCTATAGTAAGGCACAAAAAAGTATGAAAAAATTTCAAACACCTCGAAACAAAGGTAAGGCTATAGTAAGGCACAAAAAAGGGTGAAAAAATTTCAAACTCCTCAAAACTGAGGTAAGGCTATAGTAAGGCACAAAAAAGAGTGAAAACAATTTCAAACACCTTGAAACTAAGGTAAGGCTATAGTAAGGCACAAAAAAGGGTGAAAAAATTTCAAACACCTCGAAACTAAGGTAAGGCTATAGTAAGGCACAAAAAGGGTGAAAAATTTTCAAACACCTTGAAATGAAGGTAAGGCTATAGTAAGGCACAAAAAAGGGTGAAAAAATTTCAACCACCTCGGAACTAAGCAAAGGCTATAGTAAGGCACAAAAAGGGTGAAAAAATTACAAACACCTCGAAACAAAGGTATGGCAAACAAAAGGGGGAAAAACTTACAAACACCTCGAAACAAAGGTAAGGCTATTGTAAGGCACAAAAAGGGTGAAAAAATTTCAAACACCTTGAAACTAAGGTAAGGCTATAGTAAGGCACAAAAAAGGGTGAAAAAATTTCAAACACCTCGAAACTAAGGTAAGGCTATAGTAAGACACAAAAAAGGTTGAATAAATTTCAAACACCTCGAAACAAAGGTATGGCAAACAAAAGGGGGAAAAACTTACAAACACTTTGAAACTGAGATAAGGCTATAGTAAGGCACAAAAAAGGGTGAAAAAATTTCAACCACCTCAAAACTAAGCAAAGGCTATAGTAAGGCGCAAAAAAGAGTGAAAACAATTATAAACACCTCGAAACAAAGGTAAGGCTAAAGTAAGACACAAAAAAGGGTGAAAAAATTTCAAACTCCTCAAAACTGAGGTAAGGCTATAGTAAGGCACAAAAAGGGTGAAAAGATTTCAAACTCCTCAAAACTGAGGTAAGGCTATAGTAAGGTACAAAAAGGGTGAAAAATTTATAAACTCCTCAAAACTAAGGTAAAGCTATAGTAAGGCACAAAAAGAGTGAAAAAGTTTCAAAACACCTCAAAACTAAGGTAAGGCTATAGTAAGGCACAAAAAAGTGTGAAAACAATTTCAAACACCTCAAAACTGAGGTAAGTCTAAAGTAAGGCACAAAAAAGATTGAAAAAATTTCAAACACCTCGAAACTGACGTAAGACTATAGTAAGGCACAAAAAAGGGTGAAAAATTTTTAAACTCCTCAAAACTAAGGTAAAGCTATAGTAAGGCACAAAAAGAGTGAAAAAGTTTCAAAACACCTCAAAACTAAGGTAAGGCTATAGTAAGGCACAAAAAAGTGTGAAAACAATTTCAAACACCTCAAAACTGAGGTAAGTCTATAGTAAGGCACAAAAAAGGGTGAAAAAATTTCAAACTCCTCAAAACTGAGGTAAGGCTATAGTAAGGCACAAAAAAGGGTGAAAAAATTTCAAACTCCTCAAAACTGAGGTAAGGCTATAGTAAGGCACAAAAAAGGGTGAAAAAATTTCAAACACCTTAAAACGAAGGTAAGGCTATAGTAAGGCACGAAAAGGGTGAAAAATTTTTAAACTCCTCAAAACTAAGGTAAAGCTATAGTAAGGCACAAAAAGAGTGAAAAAGTTTCAAAACAGCTCAAAACTAAGGTAAGGCTATAGTAAGGCACAAAAAAGTGTGAAAACAATTTCAAACACCTCAAAACTGAGGTAAGTCTAAAGTAAGGCACAAAAAAGATTGAAAAAATTTCAAACACCTCGAAACTGAGGAAAGGCTATAGTAAGGCACAAAAAAGGGTGAAAAAATTTCAAACACCTAAAACAAAGGTAAGGCTATAGTAAGGCACAAAAAAGGGTGAAAAAATTTCAAACACCTCGAAACAAAGGTAAGAGTATAGTAAGGCACAAAAAGGGTGAAAAATTTTCAAACTCCTCAAAACTAAGGTAAGGCTTTAGTAAGGCACAAAAAAGGGTGAAAAAATTTCAAACACCTCGAAACAAAGGTATGGCAAACAAAAGGGGGAAAAACTTACAAACACTTTGAAACTGAGATAAGGCTATAGTAAGGCACAAAAAAGGGTGAAAAAATTTCAAACACCTCAAAACTGAGGTAAGGCTTTAAAAAGGCTATAGTAAGGCACAAAAAAGGGTGAAAAAATTTCAAACACCTCAAAACTGAGGTAAGGCTTTAAAAAGGCATTAAAAAGGGCAAAACGTTTTTAAACACCTCAAAACTGAGATAAGGCTATAGTAAGGCACAAAATAGTGTGAAAAAATTTAAAACAACTCTAAAATGAATTAAAGCTTTAGTCATCAACTGTGGCACCTAGAGTTTTCAGTGGTCTCCCATCCAACTAGTAACCAGGCCCAGATCTGCTGAGCTACCAGAGTCTAACGAGTTCAGGCAATGACAGGCTGGCAAGGATATAGTAAGATACAAAAAAGGGCAAAAAACTTCAAACACTTCAAAGTGGAGGCAAGGCTATAGTAAGGCACAAAAAAGGGTGAAAAAATTTCAAACACCTCAAAACTGAGGTAAGGCTATAGTAAGGCACAAAAAAGTATGAAAAAATTTCAAACACCTCGAAAACAAAGGTAAGGCTATAGTAAGGCACAAAAAAGTATGAAAAAATTTCAAACACCTCGAAACTGAGGTAAGGCTATAGTAAGGCACAAAAAAGTATGAAAAAATTTCAAACACCTCGAAACAAAGGTAAGGCTATAGTAAGGCACAAAAAAGGGTGAAAAAATTTCAAACTCCTCAAAACTGAGGTAAGGCTATAGTAAGGCACAAAAAAGAGTGAAAACAATTTCAAACACCTCGAAACAAAGGTAAGGCTATAGTAAGGCACAAAAAAGGGTGAAAAAATTTCAAACTCCTCAAAACTGAGGTAAGGCTATAGTAAGGCACAAAAAAGAGTGAAAACAATTTCAAACACCTCATAACTGAGGTAAGGCTATAGTAAGGCATTAAAAAGGGCAAAACATTTTTAAACACCTCAAAACTGAGATAAAGCTATGGTAAGGCACAAAAAGGGTGAAAAATTTTCAAACACCTTGAAATGAAGGTAAGGCTATAGTAAGGCACAAAAAGGGTGAAAAAATTACAAACACCTCGAAACAAAGGTAAGGCTATAGTAAGGCACAAAAAAGGGTGAAAAAATTTCAAACACCTCGAAACAAAGGTATGGCAAACAAAAGGGGGAAAAACTTACAAACACTTTGAAACTGAGATAAGGCTATAGTAAGGCACAAAAAAGGGTGAAAAAATTTCAAACACCTCGAAACAAAGGTATGGCAAACAAAAGGGGGAAAAACTTACAAACACTTTGAAACTGAGGTAAGGCTATAGTAAGGCACAAAAAAGGGTGAAAAAATTTCAAACACCTCGAAACTGAGGTAAGGCTATAGTAAGGCACAAAAAAGGGTGAAAAAATTTCAAACACCTCGAAACAAAGGTATGGCAAACAAAAGGGGGAAAAACTTACAAACACTTTGAAACTGAGATAAGGCTATAGTAAGGCACAAAAAAGGGTGAAAAAATTTCAACCACCTCAAAACTAAGCAAAGGCTATAGTAAGACGCAAAAAAGAGTGAAAACAATTATAAACACCTCGAAACAAAGGTAAGGCTATAGTAAGACACAAAAAAGGGTGAAAAAATTTCAAACTCCTCAAAACTGAGGTAAGGCTATAGTAAGGCACAAAAAGGGTGAAAAAATTTCAAACTCCTCAAAACTGAGGTAAGGCTATAGTAAGGCACAAAAAGGGTGAAAAAATTTCAAACACCTCGAAACAAAGGTATGGCAAACAAAAGGGGGAAAAACTTACAAACACTTTGAAACTGAGATAAGGCTATAGTAAGGCACAAAAAAGGGTGAAAAAATTTCAACCACCTCAAAACTAAGCAAAGGCTATAGTAAGACGCAAAAAAGAGTGAAAACAATTATAAACACCTCGAAACAAAGGTAAGGCTATAGTAAGGCACAAAAAAGGGTGAAAAAATTTCAAACTCCTCAAAACTGAGGTAAGGCTATAGTAAGGCACAAAAAGGGTGAAAAAATTTCAAACTCCTCAAAACTGAGGTAAGGCTATAGTAAGGCACAAAAAAGGGTGAAAAAATTTCAAACACCTAAAACAAAGGTAAGGCTATAGTAAGGCACAAAAAAGGGTGAAAAAATTTCAAACACCTCGAAACAAAGGTAAGACTATAGTAAGGCACAAAAAAGGGTGAAAAAATTTCAAACACCTTAAAACGAAGGTAAGGCTATAGTAAGACACAAAAAAGGGTGAATAAATTTCAAACACCTCGAAACAAAGGTATGGCAAACAAAAGGGGGAAAAACTTTCAACCACCTCAAAACTAAGCAAAGGCTATAGTAAGGCACAAAAAAGGGTGAAAAAATTTCAAACACCTTGAAACTGAGGTAAGGCTATAGTAAGGCACAAAAAAGGGTGAAAAAATTTCAATCACCTCGAAACAAAGGTAAGGCTATAGTAAGGCACAAAAAAGGGTGAAAAAATTTCAAACACCTCGAAACAAAGGTATGGCAAACAAAAGGGGGAAAAACTTACAAACACTTTGAAACTGAGATAAGGCTATAGTAAGGCACAAAAAATGGTGAAAAAATTTCAACCACCTCAAAACTAAGCAAAGGCTATAGTAAGGCGCAAAAAAGAGTGAAAACAATTATAAACACCTCGAAACAAAGGTAAGGCTATAGTAAGACACAAAAAAGGGTGAAAAAATTTCAAACTCCTCAAAACTGAGGTAAGGCTATAGTAAGGCACAAAAAAGGGTGAAAAAATTTCAAACACCTTAAAACGAAGGTAAGGCTATAGTAAGGCACAAAAAAGTGTGAAAACAATTTCAAACACCTCAAAACTGAGGTAAGTCTAAAGTAAGGCACAAAAAAGATTGAAAAAATTTCAAACACCTCGAAACTGAGGAAAGGCTATAGTAAGGCACAAAAAAGGGTGAAAAAATTTCAAACACCTAAAACAAAGGTAAGGCTATAGTAAGGCACAAAAAAGGGTGAAAAAATTTCAAACACCTAAAACAAAGGTAAGGCTATAGTAAGGCACAAAAAAGGGTGAAAAAATTTCAAACACCTAAAACAAAGGTAAGACTATAGTAAGGCACAAAAAAGGGTGAAAAAATTTCAAACACCTTAAAACGAAGGTAAGGCTATAGTAAGGCACAAAAAGGGTGAAAAGTTTTCAAACTCCTCAAAACTAAGGTAAGGCACAAAAAAGGGTGAAAAAATTTCAAAACACCTCAAAACTGAGGTAAGTCTAAAGTAAGGCACAAAAAAGGGTGAAAAAATTTCAAACACCTCGAAACTGAGGAAAGGCTATAGTAAGGCACAAAAAAGGGTGAAAAAATTTCAAACACCTTAAAACGAAGGTAAGGCTATAGTAAGGCACAAAAAGGGTGAAATTTTTTTAAACTCCTCAAAACTAAGGTAAAGCTATAGTAAGGCACAAAAAAGGGTGAAAAAATTTCAAACACCTCGAAACTGAGGAAAGGCTATAGTAAGGCACAAAAAAGGGTGAAAAAATTTCAAACACCTCGAAACTGAGGAAAGGCTATAGTAAGGCACAAAAAAGGGTGAAAAAATTTCAAACACCTTAAAACGAAGGTAAGGCTATAGTAAGGCACAAAAAGGGTGAAAAGTTTTCAAACTCCTCAAAACTAAGGTAAGGCACAAAAAAGGGTGAAAAAATTTCAAAACACCTCAAAACTGAGGTAAGTCTAAAGTAAGGCACAAAAAAGGGTGAAAAAATTTCAAACACCTCGAAACTGAGGAAAGGCTATAGTAAGGCACAAAAAGGGTGAAAAAATTTCAAACACCTTAAAACGAAGGTAAGGCTATAGTAAGGCACAAAAGGGTGAAAATTTTTTAAACTCCTCAAAACTAAGGTAAAGCTATAGTAAGGCACAAAAAAGGGTGAAAAAATTTCAAACACCTCGAAACTGAGGAAAGGCTATAGTAAGGCACAAAAAAGGGTGAAAAAATTTCAAACACCTAAAACAAAGGTAAGGCACAAAAAGGGTGAAAAATTTTCAAACACCTCGAAATGAAGATAAGGCTATAGTAAGGCACAAAAAGAGTGAAAAAGTTTCAAAACACCTCAAAACTAAGGTAAGGCTATAGTAAGGCACAAAAAAGTGTGAAAACAATTTCAAACACCTCAAAACTGAGGAAAGGCTATAGTAAGGCACAAAAAAGGGTGAAAAAATTTCAAACACCTCAAAACTGTGGTAAGGCTATAGTAAGGCACAAAAAAGGGTGAAAAATTTTCTAATACCTCGAAACTGAGGTAAGACTATAAGTAAGCCATGAAAAATTGCGAACAAATTGGAATCTGTCATTGTGTCCTTGAGAAAGGCACTTCACCCACATTGCCTAGTATGAATGTAGTGTGTGAGTGAGTGTTGATGGTGGTCGGAGGGGCCGATGGCGCACTATGGCAGCCTCGCCTCCAACAGTCTGCCCCAGGGCAGCTGTGGCTACAACAGTAGCTTACCACCACTAAGTGTGGAGTGAAAGAATAATGCCTTAATTCTGTAAAGCGACTTTGAGTGTCTATGATAAAGTGCTTTATAAAATTGAAGCTTTATTATTATTATCGTTTTTTGCCTGAACGTGATAGTGTGTATATGTTTATGTTTAAAGAGTCTGAGGTAGAAGTTTAACAAAGTTCTCACATGAGCTTCAGCCCTAATGTGTTCATTACACACCAAAGTTTGAATGTCCTGAGGAACATCTCCTCAGACTAAACAAACACTATGAATGCATGAGGATTTGGTTTATTTGTAGAAGTTGCAATGCTGGAAAACATGTTTTTAACACGCCACCTAAGCATGGTGTCATTAATGACCTGATCTGAGAGATCAAAGGAAGTGAACTGAACAAACCGACTGAATAAGACTTATTAGAAGGGGATGATGCAGTGAGAGTCCAGCCCAGTATCACAAAAATGACTTTATGTAGTTTTTTTTGACACAATTTCCTAATATTTTTCATGCTGGTTGCCTGCCACACAATGTATTCGTGCTGAGTGACTTGATTATGTGTGCAGCTGCTAGAAAATAATGTGGAAATCGTATTGGTACATGCGAAAATAGCAACGTTTTTTTTTAAATTTTTTTGTTTTTTTGTGACACTGTCACGTTTCCTCGTGAGATTGTGTTTGAAAGGTAACAACAAAAAAAGATGTTGCTGCATGCAGGTAGCTACAGTTATGCTCAAAAGTTTATATATACTCTGAATAAACTGGAAATATATATGCTTAACACTATTATGCTTTTATTTTTCTGTTTTTTTCAGCCGTCAAATCTAAACCATTTCTAATTTATTTACATGTTTCACGTCAACAGTATTTTTTAAAAAAAGTCATAACTGATCCAAATGGGTCATTACTGGTTCATCAACAAATCATTAAACTGGAAAAATGTATATTTCTGATATACAAAATGCTTATTCGACACACATTTCAGCATTTACATGTACAGGTATATCTAAAAAAAAAGAATATCATGAAGAAGTTCAATAGTTTTTAGCACTCATGACATAAGTCACAATTTGAGATTAGCCATATTTAGAAAAATAAGGAACAACTTTTTATATTTGTGTGTCATGGATCTGTTGCACATACGTGAGTGGAAGACAGTGCAGATCTCTGTAGTCGTTCATCAAAGGATTCCCTTCATCTCCTCGGTGATGATGGCAGACAGAAAGTGTGTGTCAGTTTGTGCAGGGCCTCTGAGAGCCACACACATATTTGAAATTTTTGTCTTGGCACAACAAAAGACAAATAGTCTGTTCACAAGGGTTGGGGTCAGTAATTGTTTTTCAATTACAATTACGTCTTCAATTATCCATGTTCAATTACAACTCAGTTACGATTACGTTGATCAACATTTTTTCCAAATACAATTTTTTTTAAAAATCTAAAAAATCCCCTGAAAGTTACTATTATGTTCTCAATTACTATAGCTGAAATTCAAATATCCACAATTACTGAGCCTCAAATAAATAACGCCATAAAACGTTATCTTCTCTCGTGGTTCTCTTTTAGTTACTCCTCTTATTTTATTCTGATTTTCGAGTATGATCTCCTGTGTTTACTCTTGTTCTTGTATTTTCAGGTATTCCTGCTCATGTCTCCACCTCCCAGTGATGTCAGTGTGTTTGGGTTCTGACTGATTAGCTACCTCATGTTTTCCACCCAGGTGTGACCCGTTCCCAATCAAACTTCCCTCACTATTTAGCTGAGTGCTTGGACACAGTGTGATTGCTGGATCATTGTATTGTCGACCCTCCTCGCGTCCTGCTGCTCCCTGCACGGTGGTTTTCCTTGTGCCCTGTTGGATTTTGTTTTTTGTTATTAAAATTTCTTGGGTGTTATGATAGCCTCATCTAAAAAAAAAAACTATTCCAAAATGTTTACATTTTTTTTTCTTCCTAACAATGGCTTTACCTCTGATTTTAGGTGTTTTTCCCAATTTTTCATGCTTTACTGCATTTTCACCTTGTCATAATTGGGCTAGTTTTTAGGGTCCTATAATAAAAATAAAAAAAATAAAATTCCTATTATTCCATGGCGCTGACAGTTTTTATATAATTTCCATTACAATTACAAAGTAAATTATCTGAACTCAATAACAACCCATTTATGTTTACAATAACAGTTTAATTTTCAATTATAAATACGTCATAATTGTAATTATCAATTGCACAATTACAATTATAATTTACCCCAATCATGTTTTCCTCCATAACTTTATCGCAACCTAAATATGGTTTTCCTACTTGTACTTTACAAGAAAGTGTCATTCATTAGTTCAGACCACTTTTCTCTACTTTTGTATCTCATTCACTCCAGTTATACACAGATGGGCAACAAAATATGAGGGTCACATTATCAACATTCATGTCAGCATATCTGTTTGTCTTTGGAGACATTTTTTTTTAATTTATTTTTGTTGTATGTGTTGTTGTGTTTCATTTTAAATATTTTCCTGTTATGTTTTACATGTTTCTGTTCTCATTTAGTGTATTTGTGGCATGTTCTGCCAGATTTGCTTTACATGCTATTTTTTGTGCAGAATTTTTTTACCAAAAATGTTTAAACCATTGTGTTGATAAATTTGTCATTAGCTCCTTCAGTACCTGAAGCAGCTGACAGGGGGCAGTGTTTCAGAGATACATGATTTGTGTTAAAAGGGAGTTGTTTCTTCCCACTGTCGCTAAATGCTTGTTCATGTTGGGTTTTCTCTTTCTTATTATGAACTGTATATTTTGTTAAGCACGTTGAGATGACTTTGTTGTAAATTGCGCTATACAAATAAAGTTGAATTGAATTGGAAATGAACTCTGCCAGGCTTTAGACACAGTAGAAGTGTGTGGTAACAGCGCCCCCCCGTGGATACATTCACCTTATAAACTTTGGTGCGCTTTTCTTTAACCCTTTTGCACTCCTTAAAATGTACATACACTTACACCTTGTGTACACAAAACCTATCCATAGATGTTAAATGTATTTTTTTTTTTAATGTTTTTTATGTTATGTTTTATGTTTCTACAGACTTTTTTTTATTATGAGAACTTCAAATTCTTTTCAGCAGCAAAAACACTAAATATGCAGTATCTGTATTTCCAAAAATGAGGACCAACGTGTAAAATTTGTAATGAAAATATTACAGCCTTGACCGTGTCATTAATTGATAGCAAAATTGAATTTAATGCATTAGTATTTTTGGTACAAGGACAGTTTTAAAGAAAAAAAAAATACACTAGTATAGTTTGCAAGATAAGAAATCCAGGCCTTCCCTGAAATTTCCCCAAAACTTTATGTGATGGTATCTGGTAACTACACCTAAAACATATTTCCCTTCATTTGAAGTATAAAGGCTTAGATCTATAGGCATTATTGAAAAAGCATTACGATATGTCATGATTACAGTATATGAAAAACATGTGGTTACAATGGGAGTCAATGGGGCAAATTTACTCATGAAGTGTCAGTATGATGCATATCTCCTTTTCTATACACTTCAATACACAGGAGGACTTTGGTAACATAAAAAAATAAATAAATGTAAAAACAATAGTGGCAACATTTCATACAGCTCGCCTTTGAAATGACCAGAATATTGAGAGCCAAACAAATAAAAACACCAAAAATGTCACTTTTGGCAACAAAGATGCTCTGAGGCTTAACCCTCAGAGGATTCTGACTGAGCAGTTTTAATCAAATCTATTAATGTCATTACAATGTCAATCAGCAACTGTAAAGAAGTCACACAAATCAGATTTCAAATAGAAAAGATAGAATTCAAGGTGCCATTGATAACTGATGTTTCATTGCTCTGTCATTTTATTATTCTTCCATTTACAACAGTTTAAAACACTTTTTCATCATTTAACATGTTGGATTACCGGGTATACTGTATCTTATCCTTTCTCATATCTATGGTTACAGTATGTGCTACGAGCAAGGGGACAGTAGTATTGAACCAAACACTGTATTCACATTCAAATCAAATATTACCCACTGGACCCTGAAGAAAGTTATTTTACCCAGTTCGAGCTAAGTGATGCATGACACGATGGTTCCTGTCAGGAAGTAATGTTTGTGTAAAAGGATCGACAGCACACAACACAAATGCATTAAAAGTCTCATCAAGAAACCAATAAAACATGGATGAATCAATAAAACATTGACTTGCCTCGACTCCATTCACCCACTCACACACAGGCAGACTTTTAACACTGTTTATTGATTCTTTACGTTTAGCAGTAAAAAGATGTGGTTACTTTTAACGTTGCTTCTACATCTGCAGTATTTAAAAAGAAAAATACACATAAATTTAGTTTTCAAGGGCAGCGCTATGGAAAGGAATTTTAGCCTACATTTGACATCAGTGATGTCAACCAAAGTTAAGCTCTACTACTACTAAAATTTGGAGTTTGTTTACACTTTATTAGTGTACTTGCACTAACAATGCAGTGTGGATACATTAATGTCACCTTGTAAGATATGAAAAGAAAAAAGAAAAATGGCAATAACATGATATAAAAAAGTATCTGCAACAGAGTTTTTCCATGTGATTTAATTTAAGATAACTTAACACTGAACAAAAAGGGCATAAAATCAAAGTTTAATGTTAGTTAAATGTCAGACAAACCTGCAGGTTCAAATAACTCACTTTAAAAATAAATCAGGATTTAGATTTCACATAATCCTCCTCAGGAAAGAAATAATCTGTACATTATTGCTTTTCTTTAAAACTATCAGGGATATCACCCAACATGACAACATGGCTGAAATAGATGATTCCATTCATTTTCTGCCGCTTATCCGTGGTCGAGTCACGGGGGCAGCATCCTTAGTAGCAAGGCCCAGACTTCACTCTTCCCGGCCACTTCGTTCAGCTATTCTCGGGGGATCCCGAGGCATTCCCAATTTAGAAATATACACAAAAATTACAAGTACCCATAAAAGCAAATCAATTACAATAATGTGAGTACTTGTAATCAGTTACTTTCACCTCTGAGTAATACTACTATTAGACTAAAAACAGTCTAATAGTACTAACTGTGAAATTTGTTACGTTTAATCATTGCAAGAATTTGCAGGGGGGCATTGTCTGTTTCGTGCATACAAAGTCAAACACCAGTGGTGGTAGAGAAGCCCACCAGCTGGTGTTAAAAGTTGACAGGAATTTTGAAATGACGTGTTATTATAAGCCATTTATCAACAATACTTGAAATCAAACCTTGAAATCCGGTTTTAACAAACACACACACAAAAAAATACAATTAAAATAAATATTATCAATTGTTTTCACTAATGTTAAATCCTAGTGAATCTTAAAACAAGCCATTGCTGGTCACATTTAAAAGTAAAATAAATTAACATAAATTAAAATAAAAGTGTAAACATGGCCAAGGGGTAAAACCAGGAAACTCAGAAGCTTTAGTGATTGACAAGCCTACAACATGAAAAACGTGAAAGCTATTAGTTATTTCATAATAGATGTTCCATTTTAGTCAGTGTACTGTATTTACATCAGATATTTGTTTCGACCAGCAGAGGGCGCTGATAACCCAGTAGTCGCTTTGTTTAAGTGTTTGGTCTGCAGTGAGATTGAAAGATTTCAGCTAACTTTTTGTTCAGTGCTTACATTTGGAGTGTTTACCTGTGTTCTCTGTGTGCTTTACTTGACTTTAAAAGTACTTTACTATTTGACTTGACTTTTGACACATAATGATTGTATGTTACAAAAAATAAAAGCAGGAATTGCAGAATTTCTTTGTCTTTTCAGTTTAAATTGAGATTTGGAACCATCTAGTGTAAGTTTCAATCAACAGGAATGACAAATAAATTATAGGTGTATACACATCAAAATGTTTTGTTTTTTTACCAAAATAATAGCACTATGGGCCACATATACTGATTTTTCTTAGGGCCCCAAAATGACCTGGGACGGTGTAGTAAAAAATAATCCTACGTGTGAAATCCTCCTACAGGCGCATGCACACTAATAGCGTAGTAAATATTTACACGTATATGTACAATATTTTGCTACCTTAAATCCTACTATGAGAAACCCCAATTCCTTAAAAATTAAAGGAAAAATCATTAGCTTTTTTTAACATGAAGGACGCGCATGCGCAGTTCACCAGGCGCGCATGCCCACTGTCTACCGTAGAAAACGTTCACGGTAGGTTTATTCTACACTACACCGGCCTTGGGTCCCAGGGTGAGACCAGGTTAGAACCCCTAATGTAGAACATCATAAATATAACACTGCTTAATTTGAGCAACTTTATTCTCTCATTTTTTAAGTTACAGAAAAGTGCTGAACATGTCAAGCTGTATTTTGGATTGTAGCAGTTCATGTATAAAACGAAGCAGAAAGTAGCCACCGGCCTGATTTTATCATGAATTTACAACATTAAACGATGCGTCTACGCAATTTTTTGTGGTCAACATTATCAATTATGTTACTAATTGTTTTTGCATTATTGTATATGTCACAGTCATTGTGGTTGGCGCAAATCTCGAGACGTTCTATATATTTAATTCTATTTCATTTTATTTTCTTGCCCCCCCCCCCCCGGTTAAGAATCTCAAACTCCAGCTATGGTTTAATAGTAGTACTTGTAAACACATTTTTTATTTTACCAGTAAAGGTTTGGGTGCACTAGTAGACAGATAAAAAATCATGATGTATCGTCCCACCCCAGTGATGTGTTATCAGTGACGTTCTAACACATTATTGTGTTGAGTTAATCGGACACAGCGTCAGAACATTGAACAATAAACACACAGCACAGACACTCACTGAAGACAGTCCTTAGAAGTCATTTATTTAAAAAGGACGCCAGAGGCATCAGGCTTTGATAGAAAAATATTCCAAATACTGTACATTGGTCCTGAACATGTGCAAAAATATTTACTATTTACATGAAGGGAATGAGAGGATAACGTATGAACAGTTTATCTTTTTTCTTATCAAGGCTGGTCCTGAAAACCATTTGAATCCAAAGTCTGACTCTGAAACACAAACTGTCAAACAATAAGAAAAAAAGTTCACTTGTTTTTTAACATAAAAATCTCTTAAAAAGTCATAGTTATACTTAAACGAGGTTTAATGGAAACGTGCCATTCAAATAGAGATTGTGGTTACAACCACACACCATAGGACTGGGAGCATTCCAATACCTGAATATTTAAACGGTAATTCCAGTTTGACCTTTTCAGACGTCCTTATTCACATTCATCCCACTCTGCAGTCCATCAGCAGCTTGTGTTCTGCTTTTAATGACAAAGTCTTTCCTTTGGAAAACAAGACTGCAATTATTCTCACTTAATTTGTAGGAGTTTCATCTTGTTCCCTAAAAGCAGAGGGGAAAACACTCATCATCATCATCATCATCATCATCATCATCATCATCACTATTAGCTTGAATCAACCTTTTGAAAGTGGGCGTTTCCTTTGAGTGTCACTCACCCAGTCCTTTAAGGAATTTGTTCACGCTGCTCGTCTCAGGCTCAGGACACGAATCTGAATATTCAGCCACTCTGGCTTCAAACAGACCTGGGGGACAAACACAGTAGCTGTTTAGTTATTGTGAGGATGAGGATGATTCAATTCAATTTCACTTTATTTATATAATGCAAAATACAACAAAGGGATCTTAAAGTGCTGAACAAAATATAAAGTCCATAGTAAAAAAAGAAAGAACACAACAAGATCCACGTGAACAAGCATTGAGCGACAGTGGGAAGAAAAATCTCCAGCAGAAGCAGGTTCAGAGGTGGCAGCCATTCGCTTTGACTGGTGGGGTTAGTGGACAGAAGGGCAAATAGAATAGGATAGAAGGATAGTCTATCCCAGTGTTCCAGAGTAGTTGAGCCACGAATGATGATGATGATGATGATGATTACAGAAAGCACAGCAGCAGGGAGTGCTCTCATGTCTTAAAACAGGACTTTCCATTTTTCACAGCTGCTTGGAAGAGAACCTGACAGGTAATCTAAACCTGTGGCAGTTTATAGTGTGAACAACACGATACATGTACACTGTACACTTGTTAGGGGAGCTTAGATTTCAACGTGTGACAACTACAGGTGAGGGGGGGGGGGGGGGGGGGGGGGGTCTAGGGTTGCAAAGGGGTGAAAAATTTCAGGTAAATTTCGATGGGAACTTAGGTTTGGGAATTTTTTAAAACAAGAGCACTCAGAGTGCAAACCTTCATCGAGCTCTAAATCTCCTCTTTGCCAGATATTCACAGTTTTCAATTTTAAAGCTGATATCATGAGTTTCTGAGAAATCTGTTTATGTATGATTCTTTTGAAATGCGGAAAATACCACACTAGTCCTTTACTATGGTCTATCGCTACCATTCATATACATTAATGTATATAAGTCCCTCCTTCGTCCTATAGACCCCTATACAAATGGAAATGATCGCCGACTGTGCACAGCCAATAGGCTTCGACTTCCTGTTTTTGAGACTGTCAATCAAGGAAGTGAAGTTGTCTAGGGCAGCACATCGAGACGTTTCTCAGAAACTCATTAAGATCGCTCAATTATGAATCGAGATGTAAATGTACACATGGACAGTTAAAACATGTTTTTCCAAGGGCAGCGCTATGGAAACCCTAACCCTAACCCTTCATGTGTGTGGTGTAAAGTTGGGGCTCAAACTAAAGCAAAACATTCTCCAGTTCAAATGTCTTTACAAACAAAGTGAGTGGTCACAAAACATTCATGTTGTGTGAACAGTTGGATTAGATGTTACTTACCCTTGTGGTATTTCATCTACCATTGTTGGTACTAGAAAATCATTTGTTACCTGTGCCATTATCTGTATAACATGTGTCAGTGTGTATGTGTGGCTTTGCACATGTGCAACCACAATACTGTTTCTTAAAAAGTTGGTTTTTTTTTTGTTTTTTTTTGGAGAAAATTGAATTGAATGGGAAGCAGTTATTTTGTTTATATGAATTCTTTGTTAGATTGGGGTGTGGTGAAATAACTTTTTCTTCTCCCCACTCATTTCAAGCATCAGTGTACGTGATTATTATTATTATTATTATTATTATTGTGTAGCCTATACTTCGTTTTGTTCTTTACACACTATTCGCTTAAAATAAATTAAATGAATTAATTAATTAATGCACAGAAGATTATCATCAACTTGTATGAAGCTTAAAGCAAACTTTTAGGTTAAGGTTACATTTTAGGAATTAAATTGAGGCAAATTTAGTTCTTTCTTAAGCTGCTTTGGTTTAAGTTTTCCCAGATTTTTTAAATTTTTTTAACAATGCTTTAAAAACTGCTGCTCATGTTTATTATAATCCGACATGTCACGGTATTAAATTCCACTTTGTCTTCCATACAGACTACATTTTTATCTTCTCAAGATGTTTCATAGGTGGCAACACCCCAGCTAATGATAAGCTTCCATTGATGTTTTATTAATGATAATTTGATTTGATTTATTTATTTCGATCATGTAAATGACAACTTAAAAACAGTTTAAATAAGATAAATTAATATCAAGAAATAACAACAAAGCAGTATCTTGCATCTTCAAATTACTACGCATCTCAGTTTATATGAACAAAAAAAACAATTGTTAACTGCCATTGTGTGTTTTGTGTCATTTTTCTTTCATTTTGTGTATTTTTGTTGTCGTTTTGTACGTATTTTCATTTCTTTTGTTTTGATTGTTTTATATATTGTGGTAATCCTTTTGTCATCTCTTTGTGTGATTTTCTGTAATTTGAGTCATTTTGTGCAATCGTTTTGTATATTGTTGTTCATTTTGTGTGTTTTTATTTTAGTTTTCTGTGTTCATGGCGTAATTTTGCTGTTGTTTTGTTTATTTTTGTCATTTTGTATGTTTATTTTTCAGACACCCCCCCACTTGTTGTTGCCAGTTGTCCACACCTGCTGTAAACTGTTGATATTACTGTAGTCTGTGAGTTAATCTCACCTCTTCCTCTTCCTTTCCGTAACTCCTTGTCCTGAATGAAGCCGGCAAACATCTGGGTTTCCATGAAGAGCTGCAGGAAGAGGCGGACTCCACGGGACGGGTGGGATTTACGGAAGTTGTCGCGCTGAAACTCCTTGGAGCCGTTGGCGGTTTCCACCAGGTGCTGAGGATAGTGTCCCACCAGCTCCACAAAGAAGTGCACAAAGCCCTCGGAAACCAGCGAGCTCAGGTCGGCCTGCTGACCTGGTCCACAACAGGGAGGCAAACATCTCAGAGCAATCAACACAGATTTGACATCACACGTGTCAAACTCAAGGCCTGGGGGCCAAATCCGGCACTTTGGAACATCCAGTTCGGCCCGTGGGAGAAAAAATGACACAAATCTCGGTGTTAAATCAGTGGTTCTCAAACTTAGTACCTTCTTTGTCTTATTTCTGAATCCAGTTACCCCCCATGTCCAACATTTTGCTTAGAAAACTATTTGAAAACAACTATAGAGCATAAATGATGAAATGAATGAGTGATAACACACATTTTAAATAATCTCAACAGTATTTATTGCAGTGGTTATTTTCTAGAATTAGTTTTTGATCATGTTTAAGATCAGATATTGCATTTTTTTTTCTTTCTGCGTTTTAGTTGATCTAGATTTATATTTCACAAAGTGAAAGTATAGAATTACAGTTGTTTAAGATTGTGTTTTTTAAAGAATTCTAAAATGTCAAGCGACCCCACATGGGGTTCCGACCCCAGGGTAGAAAAACACTGTTTTAGTGCCTCCTGAATGGATTCATTTCTATAGTTTTTATCATTTACAGTCATTTCATGTTGTAAAGCATGATCACTCTCTCAAGTACACCCTGTAGTGCAATTAAATGGGGATACGTGTACCCCCATTTGAGTAACACTGAGCTTATTTCACATGATGGCAGTCATTTTAAACTTCAACCGTTGAAAAAAACTCAAAATTCTTACAAAATCTTTATATTTTCCTCAAATTATTACGTAACATTTTCCTTAATTAAAAAGAACTGTATCATAAATCTAGGAAATTTAAAGTGAAGACCCTTATTGGGACTCATATCTGTCAGCTATTGCTTTGATATTGTCAGTTTCTTACATATTTTGTATTTTATGTATCTACGTACAAGTGCAAACTAGCACAATAATGTTGAAATTATTGGTTTTTCCCCGCATAAAATCTGTGGCCCTCTTGAGATCAAACTGCTTCGTATTTGGCCCCTGAACTAAAATGAGTCCTGTTTTACATGTTCTAACTTATTACCAACATGAAAAAATCAGTCAAAGTAATCGAAGACAGAAATCCATGTCTAGTGTTTGAAATGAATACCTTTACAAAAATCTTGAACAACATAAAAGAAAGTAAATAAATAAAAATAAACTTTAAAAAGTCATAATAATAATAATAATAATAATAATAATAATAATAAAATCAGTGCAGACAGAGGTGATGTTGGTGGCCCCCACCTTCTGCTTCGTCTCCGTGGTCCTGTCTCAGGATCTCCTCCCTCTCCTCCAGGATCTGCTGCAGGGCTGCCTGCAGTTTATGAGGCAGGATGCAGTCCTCGTCCCCCAGCTGCCACACAGCAGAGGAAAAAAAAGCCATTTACAAACACACGTGCAGTCTGTGTGACATACTGTAACGTAGTAGTAGCAGCAGCAGCTGGAAGAATGACCGCTATATACAGGGTTCCAAAAGCTTCAGTCAAATTCAATTCAAGACTTTTTAATGCCATTTGAAATGAAATTTAAGATCAACTTCACAGTAAACAAACACAATTGGGGAGAAAAAGCCGCATCAATTACATAGTTAGGATTAGGGTCCATTTTTTCCAGCGTCTAATGCAGATGTGCAACTGGCGGCCCCCAAAGTAAACAAACACACAAAAGGACAGTAAAATACACCAAAAAGACTCAAAACACACAAGATGACTTCAAAAATAGCCAGAAATATATGAAACAACAACAAAAAATACAAAAGATAAAAACCATTAAATAAAACCATTAAGAAAAATCTTCGTTGGACAGGCAATTTTCGTCAAATTTACATTTCCCCGTGTTGTTGAACGTTGCTACAAGCATGACGCGCATCTGCACAGAGTCCCACGGTAACCACGTTACTGTTTTGTAGTTGGTTCCGCTGTCACAATTGTGCCATGTTAAGGTAAATTATATATATTTGAAAATGTCTATTTGTACGATTGCCGTACGGACAACCCCCCGTGCTATTGGTACGGTTACCGATGTACACGTACGTAGCGTCTTAGAGTTAGGGTTAGGTTATAACCTAATATCGCAACAATTTTTAGGTTTAGGATTAGGTTCAGTCTTAGTCACGTGACCTAATCTGGCCAACTAGGGGCGATGCGTACGAATAGAATGTCGGCATATTGATACGTAACCGTACGAATAGCCACTATGTATCTTTAAAAACTAATGTCACCATTTATTTTGAAATGTGAGATTAATTACAAGTGTTAGAATTAAGACTTTTGAAACATTAAATTAAGACATTTAATGACAATTAAGGCCTTATTTCTGATTCATGAATTCAATGCCTTTTAAGACTCTGCGGGAACCCTGTACAATAATTAACTGTTTGAAGACATTTTTATACTTTACTGTATATCAGATGGAGGAACAGTGATTAATATACCAACAGGCCACAGGCAGTGACAAAAACAATGCACCAAGGTCATGTAGAGTAAATTATTAGCCAGGAGCACCAATTAGTTCCTCTATACTCTGAGTACAAAGTTTGCTTTATACGTAATCAGGCAGTTTGACCTGGCTGCTTTCCAGGTTTAGTGGGCAGAATTAGACAGAACTCATCATGGTAACGGTTAGCTAATGGTTCACAAAGAATTTGGTTAAGTTTTTCACATTTACCTGAAATGAGACGAGGAACAACCAAAATCACATGTAATCTATCTTTTTACAAGTTTATCAGAACTGCTGCTGTTTGTGCATTTCCTTCCAGGGGGGGGCGCTGTTTTTCCAGTTTACTGAGTGTGAAAATCAAACTTGTCTTTTACAATGTGAAGTTCAACTAGATGGATTAACACATTCTGGAACATTTTCTGAACAACTGTAACATAATTTTTGTTTGTATTTTCTATCTTTTTTTTACATGAATAGACTTTTCTGCATCCTACTCCACAATCCTTGTTTCTCCTCATAATCATCTAACACAGTTTAGCTGTATAATACAGTGTGTGACTGTGACATGAGTTTCTATGGTGATGAGAATCAAAGAGAATTAGTCAAGATTAATTATTGCGTAATGAGAAAATGGTGGCCCAGTGAAATTTTGTCCGGCCCTGAACGTAAATGCCCAAAATGACTCCAAAAAACCCAAAACGACAACTGAAGTAGACAAAAATGACTGCAAAAACACACAAAATGACAGAAAGACATACAAGAGGACAGCAAAAATATACAAAATGACCCCAAAAACACACAAAATGAGAGAACGATATATACAAAATGATAAACCTTTTTTTTTAACCTGCATTAACATTCAGCTTGGGGATTATTTTGAATGCTGACATGAATGTTGATAATATGACCCTCAGATCAGATATTTTACAGATCCTGTTAGGTAGTTTTTTATTATTTTCTGGACTGTGTGAAAATAAACACATTATCTGTATCCATCTCTGTTTTCAAACCTTCTGTTGGTGTATAATTTTTGAAAATAATTTTTCCACCATGAATAAAAACCAGCAGTTGTTTTGTTTATGTTAAGAAACATAAAAGTACAGTTTTTAATGGCATTTGAGAAGATTTGTGACATTTTTAAATCACGACACTGAAAATCTAATTTTTTACATATATTAGTGATGAGGTGAAATGTGTCTGTATTAGTCAGAGACGATTATGAAGACCATCCTTTTTCATGACTCATGACTTTGTGTGAGTGATGGTGGATGAGCCAGTAGTGCTGAGTCATACTGGTTTCTCCTCAGAGCTCACTGTGTGTCCCACAGCTTCTATGACCTCAGTGTTCGTCTCACATTTATCGTTGTCAGGCTCAAAGTACTCCGTATACCAACAAAGGGACAAGTATAGGCAGAGCCATGACTCCTACTGTGACCACACCCATCGCTGCCTTTGTACCCTGCTCTGTGTACACACCTGAACAACAAAGCTGCCTTCACAAAGATCCACAATAAGCACCTGGAGAAAAACCAGAGCAGACAGAAAGATGGTCAACGCCTCCAAGAGTTTATGAAGCACAATACGGTCTAAAACGTGTGGCTTTCTTGGCTCACCTCCTCGATGGGCAGCTCCAGCAGCTCAGGCAGGCACTGGGCCAGCACCCCGATCAGAAACGGGGTAGGGGAACAGCTGATGTCCAGCATGCTGACGGGAAGGACGGGTATGAAGGTGTGCTGCCAAGTGAAGGGATAGAGCAGCGCCAGCACTGCGTGGGCACATCGAGACAGAACGCTGCAGGAGGGAACGTGAGAGGGAACTGATTCAGTATGACGCAGAGTTAAGCTCTCACAGAGATCAAATAACCACAAATCCCAGAAGACACCAAACCTTCGACATTGAACTACAGAAAAACACAAACTGTGGTTCCTTCAATGATTACAGGGCTTATTATAAACTGTAGTGTGTCACTATGTCCAGCTCTTTGTTCTTCCTACTCTCTATCCATCTTAATTATGATGACTTGTTTGAGTGAATGTTGATTTTAATTTAAACAGGCAGGCTCCTAATATAGTCACCATTCGTCAGATCATTGTCAGAGTATATGCACGTGTAAAATGCAGAGCAGCGCTCGCCTCTGGTTTGCCTTTGATTCATAACAATGTCTGAATTCCTGTGGCTGGAGTTCCAGCAGTTCCTGGCATCGATGCTTTTGATTAGCTCTCCTTTCCGTTCTTTTCCTTTCCTTTGACGTGAAACTATGGGCTGAGATTCGTGCCACTAGAAACTCAATTTGAAAAGTTGGTACTGAATTTGAAAGTAACAATTTGAATTAGTAACTTGAAATTGTGTTTTTTCCTGTTGAAAAATAAGAATAAAAATTTAAAAAAACCCTTCCTTTAAACACTTCAAATTAAAACAATAAATTATTAGCAAAGTCTAAACATAACTTCAATACAAACGTACTAGTCTGAAATTTTTAAGCTCAGTGCACTGGTTCAATAAATTACAGTTGGCAAGTTGAGTCACGTTTATTTGTTCTCCTGCAGTATAGATATATATATATATATATATATATATATGTATAATAAAGGCATTTATTATAGATATCTATGGTCACACCCTTAACGGCCGGGAAGGAGTTTTTGTAGAAGTAAACAGGAGTTCCATGAATTAGTGATTGATTGCTCAACCTCAAGGACAGGAAGTGTGTCTCCGTGTAGTGAAATGGAATTGCGTGCAGTGAATCTGAATTTGAGAAGCAGAAATATTTTGTTTTTTAAATTCAACAGGAAAAAATACAATTTCAAGTTACTCTTTCAGTTTCAAAACAGTACCGTAAATTCAATTTCAAGTGGTTACTTTCAAATTCAATACCAACTATTCAAATTCAGTTTCTGGTGGCAAAAATCTACTAACGTAGCATGGAGCACGGCGTAGAAATGTGTAAATATCTGACCCAACTTTTATACTAGCTAAGCGTTTCAATGAGCTACCCTACATCATTCCAATGTAAGAATTTTAGCAACAACAAAGTGATGCACTGAAATATTACCAACACAAATATACGACTATTTGCTGAGATATAAATAGTTCAATGACGTAACACCTAAATATTCTGTCCAGTTTTTCTTATCCTCCCGTAGGAAGGGCTGGTGTTGGTCACAATTATGCAATACAATAAATGTGTTTATTTCATTGCAATAATAAAACATGCATAGTTTACCTTCGACAGCATGTGCAGATAAGGTTAAAAAAAACAAACCTAAATATTCTGCCCAACTGCATTTATTTTAGTCAAAAAACATTTAAATGCATATGAATAAAAAAATACCAAATATGTAGTAACTTAGTATATATGCACTCAATTCCATTGTTTAATTTTTTTACTAAATTACTTTTGTAATTTATTCTGTTATTCAAAGTTTTAAAATATCACATGACTGTCTGGCCATCACAGCTGTTCTGAAACAACCCTTAAAATGACTCTAAATCTATTCAAATTTATTTTCTGCCCTATTTTAGTTATATTATACTACTGTACAAGTATTTCTATTTCTATTTCCATCATAATATTCATGCAAACCTTGCCCGATGATGCCCATTTTACGAAATATCATGCAGTGAAATCCTGACCCAAATACTAGCGCTGGCTTGTTGATGTGTTACCAACAGCGTCCATTAATCGACGTTTAAAAGCCAGTCGTTGACTCCTGTTTCTGCAGGAATCGTGAGTCTTCCGCCATCCTCAGACCGACGACAGAACACCAACTGTGCGTCACAACCGCACACATCACACCCGCACGAGCAGCTCAGCCACGCACACATTTGTATACACACATATACTGCGCATGCATTTGAGGCTCACACACACACAGAAAAAGATGATCCAACGCATGAGAGCTCTAGGGAGTTTGTGTTTGTGTGCGTGTCTGTGTGTATTGCCGCTACATTAACATTTAATGACAGGATATTAATCTTGGACAGGTTCAGGAACTGCAGGAGAACAAATAAACGTGACTCAACTTGCCAACTGTAATTTATTGAACCAGTGCACTCAGGCTTAAAGCTGCAGGAGACAATGATTTTTTTTTTTTTTTTTGTGAGATAAAGACATAGTGTAGGCCTCATAAATCAATAAATCAAAGGTCATTTGTGTGAAGAAATGATGTAGAAGGTTGAACTTGTCATTTTAAATTTAGTTTTGATTTTACTTTAAACACTCTCCTTTTTACATTTTTGGGAAAGTTTCAGGAACTGCATTGTGGGATGTGTAGTCCTGTAGACAAATGTATATAAGTCTTTTCAGTTCATTTTTACCGTGAATTCTTTCTTTCTTTCTTCAGGGAAAGAAAGGGAGAACAGTGATTGGCTCGACACCATTTTTGTTCTACCGTATTTTCCGGACTATTGAATGCACTACTGTATTGGCCACATTCCAATAATTTCGCAATTTTCCAAGAAAAATCCACGGAAAGGCCGCACTGTGACATAGGCCACACCCTACTGGCTGATGAAGGTGCCCTTCAAACGACTCGGCTAATCAGAACAGGCAGGTAGGAGGGCTGCTATACGCCACTTAACGAATATTTCCGTGTATCAGTTTCAGGATCAGTTTCAACCAATGACTTTCAATCTCCACGTGAAGTCTCCTCCTCACTGCCCCGCGTCTGCATATCAGTCCATTTACAGCTTTTTAAATATTTTATTTTACACTTTGTCATTTTAGGGACATGCCCGAATGACACACATGCACAAACAGGACCTGTGGACATGCATTAATGGAGAGATGTCAGAGTGAGGCTGCTTTTGGAATGAAGGGAGCGCACCAGAGCAGTGTTGGAGCACCTCAGCAGTGCTTGAGAAATACCCTGGCACCTCTCCAGCTACCAGAACAACTGGTTATTGTTATTGTTTCTATTCTATCTTAAACCAGCTGATTTTTACTTTAGTTGAGCGCACGCTCTCTCTCCGTGTGTGTGTGTATATGTGTGTGCATGTGTGTGTGTTGTGTGTTGGTTACGTCAGCTGTCAGTCCTGTGTGCGATCGCCCCTGATAAACCTAACACAGTGATTTGACAACTCTATGCCGTTTATTAATCTCTACTATTAAAAACTGGCAGAGCTATCTTATATTTTAAATCTCATTGTACTTTTTATTCACTCTTCTGAATCTACAGTAAATGAATACCAGCCAGCAGTCGGTCGCTGCGCGCCTTCATCCCAGTTACGCACTGTGGGTGGAGCAGCCCTGAAAATGTGGGTGTTCCCATTCAAATCTGGATTTACGTGCACTCTCTGGTGTGCGTAAGTCATTTTCCTCTTACGCACTTCTAACTCTGGAATAAATGCAGCGCCCCGATAAAGTGAAACATTATATTGCATACGGACTTAGTTACATTTGAAGCCACATGGACTAGTGCGTCGCGCAGCAGCAGCTGTGCTCACTCAGCTGCTGCTGCATGATTAATTAAAACTCTCACAGACACAAACTTCTGTCCAATGTTGGTCAAAGTGATTCAACTATTTTCATACTATGTCCAATGTAAAGTCACAGTTTGATCCACTACAGAGTGAAACAAACTGTTATAAGTGAATGAGAATGGACCAGAAACTGTTCCCACACATATTTTAATACGTAACTACAGGCGCACAAAAAAGCGCTTAAGTTCAGACGAGAGAATAGACCCCTATGTGAATGAAGGAAGTCTGAAGTAAAGGAGGTGGACTAAGGCAATGATGACATTTTTTTAGGCTGTCTAGAAATCACGGGACATGGAGTTTTCCCAACGCTTGCAATTGTCCCTGAAATCTGTGAAAATTATAAAGCTAACTTTTAATTTGAAAAGCCTTCGTTGATAAACAATGTAACAGGTTGATTTGTCCAGATTATTGCAGAGTGAGGATTGGACATATTTTTCTGTCTGAGCCACAGTTAAAATCTCAGTTTTTCCCCAGATTAACGTTTGGGTTTGTGTGGATGCCTAATTTTATTAACTTCTTACATTCCTGCATGCATCATCATCATCATAATATGTCATTAATGTTTCACTTGTTATTTACTCATGTGGTGTGATCAAACTGTGGCTTTACATTGTACACAGTGTTAAAATAGTTGGACATCAGTCTGACATTTGTCAGTTATAAGCAGTACCAGCCGAGACACGCAAGCACGCAACTTAAGCAGACGGGAGAATACGCGTAAGGCCCGATTTGAATGGGAACGCCCACATTTCAGGGCCGCTCCACCCAGAGTGCATAACTGGGATGAAGGTGGGCAACGACTGTCCTAAGTACACGGGGAGAATAACACACAGCTTTTTTGACTTACGCACATGGGAGAATAGAGCCCATAGAGCGCACTGCCACATTGGCCGCACCCTCAACTTTAAAGGAAAAAAATTGTGTCCTATATGCAGGAAAATACAATAGTTTACGCTCTGTATTCCCCATGACGTCACCTCAGTCTGCGAGACATTGAAATTAGGCCGAATTTGGATCCTTCCTTTAGCAGCAACTTCCAGTCCGTGAAAACACCAGAATTGTGTTGAGAAATCACTTTGGCAGAGTTTTTGGGGTCAAGCACAAGAATTATGATAAGAATGAAATAAAAACACTTCTATGTGTCCGTCTGCAAGACTACACATCCCACAATGCAACGCACAAAACTTTTCCTTCCATGTCAATAAGAAAATGTTTACAGTGAAGATCAAAACAAACTTTCGAGCGGCAAATGCAACTTTTTACATAATTTTTTCAAGCAAATGATCTTTGATGTATTGATCTGAGGCCTACACTTTGTCTTTATCTGATTAAAAACAAATATCGTCCATATCAGCTTTATATATCTACATTCAGATGCTTTAATTGGAAACAGTGTTAAACTGACACATCTGTAGATTCCTGTTTTCTTTGTTGCAGTTCCACTCGATTCATTTGTAGTACGAGTAAGAGTTTGGAGCATGTTTGGTGCACGTTGTCCAATGTCGTACCTGAGTTTGTCTGCGACGAAAATGACTCTTCTCTCGAGCAGAAGGGAGGCAAACACCTGCAGGAGTTTATCCACACTGAGACACTGCAGAAGACTGTCAAAGTCTACGTGCTCCAGCCTGGAGTCCACAGGTCGACACAAGGTCAGAACCTGTCAATGCAGAACAAAGGACATGGAGGCAGGTTATGTACCGAGGTGCTGATGCTTTTAGGAAAGTGTTTTAGTGCAGAAGCAGGAAAGATTTTTTGAGTATGTTTATATTCTCTTTTGTAATAAAATGATTGAATATTACATTTAACGAGATATATCATTCAATTTAACTACAGTGTTAACAGTAGTAAGAGGCTTATTGGTTAATCCCAGTTAGTCAAACTGCACCATCATATGTACAGTCAAATGTTATCTAAAGGTATTGACATTAAAGGTGTTTCTCCTGTTTGTTAATGTAAGATCCGCCTCATTGTCAGTCCTGCTACAGTGAATAACTCTCCTTTTCCTTGAATAGTAATAATAATAATGCATCAGTTTTATATAGCGCTTTATCATAGACACTCAAAGTCACTTTACAGAATTAAGGCATTATTCTTTCACTCCACACTTAGTGGTGGTAAACTACTATTGTAGCCACAGCTGCCCTGGGGCAGACTGACGGAAGCGAGGCTGCCATAGTGCGCCATCGGCCCCTCCGACCACCACCAAGCGTCATTGCAGTTGCCAGAAGAAGGAAGAAGTTTTATTTACTCAACCGCTAATTGGTAAATTTAAATATTTCAAACTAAATTTTGCATTCCCTCCTTTTTTTCTGAAACATTTTAAAAAGAAATATTTAAATAAAAAATATTCAGAAATGTGCACGGACAAATATGTGTAATTTACAAAGATGAAGAGGGCTGTGCATCTTCACTGGTCTCATGATTTGATTCAATTATGATTATTATGTCCACAATTCCATAATGTTTCATCCTCTATTTCTTCCATCAGTGGTCTTCAAGCTTTTCAGCCCGCAACCACCAAAATAAAGGTGCCAGAGACCGAAGTCAGCAGAAGTCAGAAAAATGGTGGTCCATCTGTGATAACCACATTTATCTGAATAATATCCACTGTTATCCAGGAAGTGTATTATTATTTGCGCCATAGTATATAGTCATCTTAAAGATGTAAATCCTTTTTTTAATCAGAAATAAAATGGTTTAGGAGTGAAAAAATGGTGGGAAAGATGGTGAAATCAGAATCAGAATCAGAATCAGAATCAACTTTATTGGCCAGGGGTGAATGAATACACACAAGGAATTTCTTTTGGTGACCTGTGCTCTCTCAGGTAGTGTAACATTAAATAATAACAATCAACTAGAATAAAGAAAAGTAAATAAAATAAAGAAAAATAAATGAAAAAAGAAATGAGATTTAAATTAGAGTGGCCAAAAACTGACAGAAAAAATGGTAAAAAGAGTTCAAAGAGTCAATATTGGCTTAAAAGTGGCAGAAATTGGGGGGTGTAATGTAATTTAAAAAGTAGGAACAATTAGTTTAAACTGGAAAAAAATGGGTATGACAAGCATGACTTATGGCGAAAAGAGGTTAAAAGTGACAATAATGGGTCAACATATGCCACATTAGGTGGAAAAAATGTGCAGAAAAGGCATTGAAATTTGATGGAGAAGTGGCAGAAATGGGAGTAATGTAACAAAAATGCATTAAAAAAATGGAAAATAGTTTATAATATGGCAAGTTTGGTGTAGTTGTAGAAAAAGGATAAAACATTAGCAAAAATGGGCTCAAAATGTTCATAAAATATTCTTAGTTTCTTGAAGAAATCTGGCAACCTCCTCCCAGTGTTGCGCGGCCCCAAATGGGGTACTGACCCCAAGGTTGAGAATCGCTGTTCTACATTAATGATCATGATTTCCTTTCAGCAAATAAAAGCAGTCAAAGTATGATCTCTGTTCTTTGAAAGGGCTTCAAAAATGTATAAAAAATGTCTTTATATGAAAGTATAAATTAAAATAAATTCATTGTATAGGCCTAGCCTCCCTGCAGTCTAGCTGCTGTTTCTACTATTTGTCCTTAAACTAACATTTAATGGCTTAACATTTAATTCAGTTACACAAAATAAACAGCACAGGCCTAGTTTGGCTACTGCTCTCAATATTGGTGTGACGTCTTCATCCTCACATTACAAAAGATAAATTCCTCAACAAAGCCATGTATTACAGCTGAGCTGTAATCTCTAATATACTATATACTAAAGTTTTAAAATAGTAGCTTCAAGCAAAAGCACTTCCAAGATGAGCTCAAAAACCAAACCAATCCTTCTGCAGTCAGCTGTAGCTTCGTCCTGTATCATTAATGTGACAAACACATCAAACTGTTTCTCCGATCGATCAGCACCTTTGGGAGACTCATGAGTGCCTCCCTCCATCATACTGTGATAGACCTTTACTAATTCATTGTCCCGTCGTGGACATAAAGTTAAGAAGCAATGTTACAACATTATAATTGATTATGTTACATCACTGCATTGATGCAGTCATCCACCTTCTGCAGTGTGATGCAACGTAAAAAATATGAATATCAACATCCTTAGAGATGAGGCTTTAGCCCCAACAGAGCTTGTATTACCGTAAAAGGTCATTTTAAAGAATTTGTGTTAAATATACTACCCTGACCAGTCTGACAGCTAACTTTCTAAATGGCACCGGGTCATCCAGTCCACTCTTTACCCATGTTAAAAAGATTTTACTATTTAAAACCTCTCAATCTTTTTAAAATAAAACAATATGTTCCAGATGGAGCAGATTTCAGCAATAAAATGAAGATGGTGTCAATTAAAAACATCCCCATGGTGTGTTTGTGTGTGCGTGCGTGCGTGCGTGTGCGTGCGTGTGAGAGTGAGTGTGTGTGTGAGTGGAACATCCCAGGTCTAGACAGAGGCTTCCAGAAAGCTGCTTGGTCTGAAAACAGACAGGTTTTGGGGATAGTGTTTAAAAAGAAAACAGTCGTCATGGTAACATCCCAGGACCGGGACAGATTTCATGTACTTAATATGAACAAAGCAATGATTTACTAGCGCTGTCTGAACCTGAGCTTTACTGACTCTAAGTAGAGTTATTTTGACTGTCCCAACATGAACCTATCAAACTGAATAAAGCAGCACTGCTGGTTTTACAGATTAACCCCTGACTCTGAGTGACTCCAAGTTTGCAGAAGGAGCCAAGCTACTAATTACTATTTCCTTTTTGGATTGAGCGTTACCTCATTCCCCGAGCCAGGGAGGAAGCTCTTGACAGTCACCGTGCGACCGGGGGCTGGAAAGGGGGCCTCCATCACGCTACGCATGAAAGGGTAAACCAGAGCCGGAGAAATTTCTCTGCGCCTTTCTACCTCCTCCAGAATCTACACACACACACACACACACACACACACACACACACACACACACACACACACACACACACACACACACACACACACACACACACACACACACACACACACACACACACACACACAAACATAGGAGGATTATTCTGAAAGATGTGATCCTGAAACTCAAAGCTTTTGCAGTTTTCAAATCAAGAGAAACGCGCCTGCATGTTCTTTATGGGCAAACACACACAATAATGATTGCTGAGGATTATCTTCTAGTGTGACCTCACTGTTCTGTAATAAATACGGTTTAATTCTTAATCAAGAGAGTTGGCAACAAGGTTTAACTCCATCCATCTATTTTAATTGCACAACAAAGCTGATATTATTTACTTTGCTTTGACACTGTACCTTTGCAAAGAGGTTGAAACAGCCCAGCTTGCTAACGATACAGTGCACCTCCGGGAGCCTCTTCCCTTTCCCGCCAGGCTTGAAAACACACAGTTTCATATGTCACACAACAGTAACAACAAACAAAAAACCAATGACGTTTTTCAAAATTAGTTACAAAATAGATCAAAACATTATTTTTTTCTTAAATTTTTTCTCTCTCTTTTTTTCTCTTCCTTTTTTAAGCTAAGTCTAAGCTCATTTACGTTAAAGGGGCTGTATCATGAAAAAATCCCTTTATAATGGTTTTGCTACAGTGATATACATCTCTTTAGCCTTAATCAAAAAGTTCTGTTTCCTCCCTTGTTATTCCACATTTTGTAAAAAGTCAACTCCAAATGGGCGAGTTGGATTCTTCTCGTGTTGTGATGTCACATAGCAGAAACTCCTCCTCCTGTCAATCCTGGCTCCTCCTACCCTATAAGAATGTGAGCTCCTCCCTCTCAAACTACCTCACAGCTAAAACAAACACTGCAGTTTATTATAGAAAATACATTATACTTTACTGTCATATACTGTATGTAAAGCTACATACACAAAATGTGTTCTCTGCATTTAACCCCTCCCTGAGTAGCAGTGGGCAGCCACGGTGTAGAGCCCAGGGAGCAGTTACACTTTTAGTAACCATTATACCGCCTCGTATTGCCTTTATAGGATGATCTGACGTGTTTGTGATCCAATGCGACACAGTGGTTGGACAAAACAAATGATTATCACCACAAGTGGAGTTTTCGGGGAGTGAGGGGCATTGCCCCTCTACTGATCAAAAGTTTTCATTTAAGTTTTCCCAAATTCATTAAAAAAATACAATTCTTAATATAATTGACATATTATTAAAATATTTTAAGCGCCAAAAACACATTGACTAGGAATGATAAAAATGGTTTTATAAAATTCAAAGGTTCACAAAATAAAACCAACTAAAGAGGGACCGCTGCAGCCGACCTGCTTCCCGTAGCAGCTCAGAGCTTTGTTTATTTACAACATGGCGGACACCGCGGGCACTCAGTAGTCTCATAAGTCTGTTGTTTGTAGTGATGCACCGAGAAAACAAGCCGACTGGAACAGAAAATGAGCAAACCCTGTGCTCAGTGCGCACTTGTCTAGATATAAAGCGGTGGATTGAACGGTGTTGTGATAATCTACTCGCCCTCCTCCCCGTGACAAGATCGCCATCCATAGGCCACAGATGCACATAGACAATCAGCGAAGTTGGAGTAACGTTGTTAGAGACTTTTAATGCTAAATTCTACGTTGTTGGAATTTTAAATGCTTTTAATCTATATGTATCCTTTTATTCTCTCCTACGTGTTGTTTAACTTAGTGATTTACAACTGCCAGCAAGTCTCTCCCTCCATGTTAAAGTGTATCTCCCATATTACAGCACATGTATCAAGTGCTGTATGATCTATCATGTAGAACATATTAAATAATAACACTGCTTAATTTACTTTCTCATTCTTTAAAGGTGCAGTCTGCAACTCTTATAAAAGTGACTTTTTGTCATATTTCTTAAAACTGTCACTATGTAAGGACAGCTTTACATCAAACTAGTAGTTTGTGTGAAAAAAACAGACTCATTGAGTCCCCCTGCTGCTCCTGCAGCCTTTGGCAGATTGCCAGAATGCACCACGACCGAGCAAAAGGAACTAATCAGAGCCAGAATTGTGTTTGATGTTGCTCACAGTCCCCACCCCTTTCCCGGGGCTGTAGCGCTGTCTTTTTTACAGTGTATGGTCTGGAGGAGTAGAAGATGGAATTAGCAACTTTTCTGCTTGAAAGGTAATTACTGCTGCTTGATTTACATTATGTTTGATTTGTAATTGTTTCACTAGTACTCTGTGGTGCATGTGTTCGTGTACGCGCAGCAGCCTCCATGTGGGCTGTTGTAAATGACACTGTGTTGTTGCTGCTGCTGAGGTTTGTGCACATAGAGAGAGAAAAGTGCTGCAGTAATATGCTTTAAACAGTGCATATTATATTACTGTGATACTGCTGTCGGACTAGCTTGTTAGCTCCTCTGAGGGAGGGACTTTGGAAAGTTTGGAGGCATGGCAAGAGAGCAGTGGGGAGGGAGGGGGAGGGAGGAATCTGAGAGTCGCGGACTGCACCTTTAAGTTACAAGAGGTTGCTGAACATTTCAAGCTGCATTTTGGATTCATTTTGGCAGGTCCATAATACAGCTTTAGAAACTTATGTTACAGAAATGAGAAATAATAATAATAAAAAAACAGTTAAATTGGTACATTTTTTTTCATTCCTTATTTGTGAAGCGAAACTGGAGACGTTCTATATATCTAATGTTTTTTTTGCTGCCCCCCCCCCCCCGGCAAGAATCTCAAACTCCGCCTATGATAATCACCCTAAATGGATTATCCCTGGTTAGAATATGTGCGGATGACAAGAAAGCGACGTTGCAGCTCTAGTGAGTGTTTAAAACAGCTGAAACAGCTGACTAACTCCGCTGCTGTGATTAACACACACCGTGTAGCAGCAAATCACAATAACTGCTTAAACAGCCATGTGTTTCACTGTAGTGTACGGTTTTTTGGCTGAAAACAATAACAAAAGTCTGTGGATAGCAAAAAAAAAATTGCTATGGGTCACCCTCTACAAGAGAGAGGCAGGAAGTCTGCGTCTATAAACACGCCCACTCATGCTTGTGCATAAAGGCCCCAAAAACAGCCTGTTTTTAGAAGCATTATTTAAGGGGGTTTTCAGAGGGCTAAAACTCCAGAAAACAGGCGAGTCTGGGAAAATAAACCTCAAATACTATGTTGTTGGGGCTCTTAGAATGGGTAAAAATAGCATAATACTGAACCTTTAACACCAACCTGAGCCAAGCTAATGAAATTCTTCCCTGACTGTGTCACTGATTCTGAAGTAGTTGGTGGTGTGTGATTCACATGCTGAGTGAACACGTGGCTGCTAGCCATGTCATCAAACACACACACACACACACATGCTCATGATTCAGACACACACACACTTACCAGGATCTTGCGGCAGTAACAAAACCAGCGGCTGCCGTCCTCTCCCGTCAGGACGAATGAAAATGTCTCGCTGTGAACACACAGGAGTGTAACATGTTAACACAACTTCCAACAAACAATTGTTAGATATGGAGATATTAACTGTCCCGGGAAAAAAAACAAGTTTTTAAACCTGTAAATAAATACTGATTGTGATTCTGAATCACTCACAACACAGTAAAAACAAAAGGAATGCTGAACAGCTGAGCATTTTGTTTGGAGATTTAACCGGATCTAGCCCCCTAAAAACAAGTGCGTAACTTGAGCGTTTCCAGCATCAATTTATGGGTTACAGCTGACAGTCGAGAGAAAGTATATAAGGTTATGCACTGTACATTCAGAACATAAAAGGTTAATAAACAAGAAGACATAGCCATCAACATCCCCCGCCAGATTGGTTGTCATTATAACTCACAACCTTTTTCTTAGTGTACTAAATCCAAGAACTTAGATGTATACATAAGAAAATATTATCACATCAGAAAATCAAATGACTAATTATCTTACTATCTTAAAGGGACGGACGGAGCTCAAACCTATATCCCCCTTTCCACTTTGTGACGGGGGATAATAATAATAACTAGAACTGCAAGTAGTTATGAAAGGGGGCCAAGCCTTCCCGCACGACTCGGCCCGCAGGTTTTGCGGAGCCCATGGAAGTACGTCACGAAGGATGACGGGCTTAGGGAGAGCGTCAGGACACAGGCCAACGTGCCACTTGCAGTGAACACTGGATTAAAAGTTTATGAAGGTGTGATTTAAAATGTGAAAGTTACAGGCCAAAATGCGTTTGCACCCATTATAGTGCCACCTAGTGGTGCACTTTTTGGTATGGGTGGTCTGTGTGCTCTTCTATATACACCCTGTACATTTCACAACCCTCAACATAATACTTATGCTGAAATAAATGTTTGTTGTTTATGTTGTAATAAGCTCCGCCCATTTTGGAAATCGCGACTAACTTCGAGAGCAACCCACGGTCATACCCACCAAATTTGGTAAAAATCGGTCTTGACATTTAAGAGATATAAATGTCCCATATTTGAAGTGCCCCCTAGTGGCCTCCATTATTCAAATGTGGTGCATAACCCCACACTCACATGCCAACCAAGGATCTCAGATTTGGTGTTGTTAGCATTTATTTTGACCAAGATATGCAACAGTTCGCATTTTTATAGCTTGCTCAAAAACTTTACTCGTTAATAATTTGCGCACATTTTGACCAAACAGAATTCTTTCCTTAACTTCAGATCAGGTCCAACTGAAGACTCTACGTGACAAGCTTCACGCTGATTGGACAAAACCCCAAGGATGAGTTAGAAAAAGTAGGTTTTGAAGTTTTCGTGATTTTGCGCAACAAAACTCAAGGCGGAAATGGGTGTGGCCTAGCTCAGCTCTTCAGGAAATCTGTGGATATGAGATTTTGGAATGTGCAACATACAGTGTGGGAGTTATAGGCCAAATCGCGTTGACCTTTGTTATAGCGCCACCTTCTGGCGGACATTATGTATGTGAGTTTCGACCTACATCAAGGTATTGCCACCCTGAAGCCACACGCCAAATTTTGTTAACCTATCTTAAACAGGTTCTGAGAAAAGCTGTCCACTTTAACTCGGAACAACGGACGCATGGTCGGAGCTCAAACCTACAGTATATCCGCCTTCCACTTTGTGGCGGGGATAATAAATAGTGCGACTTAAGCTGAAATGACATTATTAGGTGATTAGACATGATTGTAGGGGACACCATCTAGTATTGGCCCAATTTATTTGTTAAACAGAGTACCACAGTGACATCCTCTCCACAACACCCTATCAGTAAGTAAATCTAACCTGTCTGACCATGATTTAAACCCAGCTCATACTCAGAATTAGCGTTTAGCAAGCCAACAATTTAATGCTCGGAGGCTAGGAAAAATTCTATTTTTCTATAAAGATTTTTCCCCTTTTTTGTTTTTTAGTTACTCAAGAAAACAAAAAATCCAAATCGTCATTGATTTTAAATTCATGGTGACGTGTTTCATATTAAATGTAACAGTGGCAAGTATTTGTAGTTTACAAAATTATAAACTGTGACACTTTGCATTTGTCTATACCTGTCTGTGCCATGGGGCAGCTCTGGTCTCCAACTCTATAAAATGTTATTAAAAAAAATATTTAATTCAGACTTTCAAAAACCAGTATTACATGATATCCCGTCAATTAAAAAATCTACATGATGTACCATCAAAAAGCTCCCAGCTTTGTCTTCTGTAAGGCACTATAATGGTAAACAATGTTATTACAAAACCTTGAATCCAATTCCAGTTGTTTAGGAAATATAGACAACATGAAGTGTCTATATTATTTTTGTTATTTAAAAAATCACTGTAGAAACACAATATCACTGCATACCTTGGCAAGCTTGCAGAGGGCTTCCAGTCCAGAGAATCAGGGAAGCAGAACTTGGGAATAACCTTCAGTTGATCCTCAGCTTCTTTGGACATTCGGGATGACTTGTCAAACTGAAAGAAAATGTCCAGATTAAAATGATTTAACTGTTACATCAGACATCATTTAGAGGTGTACTGATGCAACTTTTTTTAATTCCGATATGATACAGATATTGCACTCTTTGTCGATATCGATGCGATACAATACAATAATATTTCTACATATGTTTATTACTTATTTCGTAGTGTGGAATGTGAGAAAAGGCTTGATATAGTGATATTACTCAGAGAACGGACAATAGTCACCAACAGGTATGAAAAAAACTGACCCATTAATTATTAACCAATGGGTTACATACATTTTAACCTTAAATAGAAGAACATTCTACAATTGAATACAATTAACACAAATAATAATTTAGAAGACCTTAAAAAACAACTCAATAAATCAATTTAAAACATTTTTTTTTTTAATATCTGATATTTCAGATGTAATTAGACACTTGTTTATTTTGCTGATATAGGACTAATATCCGATATCACTGTCTGATCAGGACACCCTAAACATCATTGATTAAAGTGTTAAATAGGTCTGACAATGACAGTGATTATGAGGTTAGGTTAAGACATTTAAGGATACTGAAATTCTTTAAATGAGTCGGACCCATCTCACTCATTGAAACTCATTTCCTGCCAAAAACCCCGTGTAAGATACCACAGCACACCATCAAAGGTTAAAGGTTGAAAGATAGAACAGATGCCAGCACTTCTGGACCTTTACGGCAGTCTTTCCCAACCACAACCATTTGGTACCGGGCCACAAAGAATGTTTTTTTTTTTTCAAAGAATACATTTTATTTAAATTTGTATGTATGTTCCTAACCCCAACGCCCCCGTGAAGCATAAAGTATTTACGGGAGTGATGTGCAAACGCCCTCCAAAAGGTCTGCTTATGAAAACTGATGAAAATGATCACTTACTTACTTAAATGTTTTAATCTAATCAAATTAGGAGGTCAGTAAAAGTAAATGTTTTTGTCAAATCTGTGCTTTTTACATAAAACTGAGATACCAAACAGTGCATGAAGAGATACGAGTGGGAAACATCTTTCTTCAACAAAAAAGCTCTCTGCAAGCCTGAATCTGGAAATTCCCTAAAAGGGAAGTCAGTCATCCTCCATTGATAGAACTAAACTTAGATTACACCGCTGGCATCAAACTGTCACATTCATTAAATGCAAAACATCTCAAGCTGTGGTGACGTCCTGAAACAATTGGAGAGCTAAAGTTACCGTTCTCACCATTTTGGGAAACTGCTGAGTGATTTCAGGGGAGTAGGTGTTTCCCGAAGAGTCTTTTCTCAGCGACACCACCACAAAGATCTGGAAAAGCTGCTGCTTCTGCTGCAGCTGGATCAGGTCCCTCTCCAGGGTGCGGTATCCTGGCTGACGCTTCAGTGTAGACTGTTTGTAGACGGATCTCTTGGAGCCTGCTGGACACCACACAGGGAGAAAATGTGGTCATGCTCACCCTGGTTCATATTCCAACCAGTACTGGGAACACAAAGCCTTTGAGATATGAGCACAGACTGTTGAGCTGTTGAGTAAAAAAGGGTTGATAAAGTGCCAGTAAGTGAAACACTTCCAGCAAAAGGTCAAACAAATTGGAGTTTTAATAAGTTCTTGTCACATATGGCTATAAAATGAGAACATTGGGGGGATGGGGGGTGAAATGTTCTACAAATGAGTCAGACAATAGGAATTAAACTTATACAATGCAGATGAACCTGCCAGAATCACAGCGTTACGAGCCTTCTTATACACAGATCTTTGATGGAGCCATGGTTCTTATTTACACAGTTGCATAGAAACCTTTCAGCATGAGCTTTAAAGTTCAGCATTTTCAGTTCAAGCAGATTTTAAATTAGTCTATACAAATCCCTGAATTAGATGATTTCAGCCTTTTAAACTGAAAAATACTACTTTTATTGTGACATGATGAAATTAGTGGTGAGACTTGATAATAATAAAACCTAAAGGTCTCTTTTAGTTAAGTCCCTGTCGTAAACACTGCACCCCCCGCCGCCTGCCCCACCCCACAGCTACATGCGCACCTTTGCGCTCCCAAGACGGTAGCAACCGATCACTGAAAAATCCTAATACAACAGTGGCACTAAGGGTGCTTTCACACACATAGTCCCATGTGACCATGTGAACAGTATGAGGAAGAGAGACAAGTAAAATAAATGAATGTGCTCCGTCACAAATACGGAAGGGAGTGTGGAAATGTGTGTGATGTTTGTTTGTGCTGACAAAGCGGCCCTGAAAATGGATGGATGGATGATGGATGGATAGATAGATGGATATTTGTGTGTGTGCTGCCTGACGGAGCGATGGGTTGCAAGTGTGTGTGCGTGCCTGATGCCGTGACGACAGTGTGTGTAATTGCTGTGTGTTGCTGCTGAGCTGTCACTGTTCCTCGGATAAAGGTCTTCTCTGCCTTTTTTTTTTTGCTGGCTCGATATAAGTTTGAGTGAATTTGTAGACAACCGTGTGCAGCCACGGGGCTGGTCATAATCTAGCATTAGTTTGTATTGGGCTGCCGTAAAGCAGTACGTCTTGCCACCAGGTCAGAGGCAGGAAAATTGCAGGTGCTGTTTACAGGCCAGAGACAGCAGACAGAGATGAAAGACCCCCCAATCACCTCATAAACACTTGCATTACCCTCAGAGGGACTACGAGAAGGATTTATTTAGGTGAAAAAGTGACTTATTTCTGCTTTAAAATGTGCTAGCTACTACATGTTTAGCAATAAGGTGGTAACAGAGCCAAGAAACTCTTTCTTGCACAATTTATCCACAACTAGGCTTTTGTTTTCCATCCGGTGTTTTGTTTTTTTAAACTAAAATGAACAGCCACCAAACACAGGAACAACTTCTCCTCGGCTTCTCCCGTTTCTTGTTTGTGGTCTGTGCATCAGTATAACGGGTATAACGGGAACTTGTGAAATTAGCTGTTTGAAGCGCAAAAAAAAAGTGATTCAATTTTAGGGTTAGGGTTAAATTCCCAGCCCTAGATGAAATATGATGTTTTATTATGTTATAAAATATATAACAATCACTCCACTCAGATACCTTTGGTGTTGTCCTCAGGGTCACTTTCTGTCCCACTGGCCTCATCTGCAGATAAAAGCATAAAAAGGAGAGATCAGAGAGGAACAGAAACAAGGAAAAGAGTCAACAAACACTACTGATTGTGTGTACATTCTACAGTTTGCCTCATGCACTTCAATAAACCTGAGCATTTCTCACATATGGCTGAACGCTTTTAAGGTGATAATGTGTGCGCTTCACCTCGTGCTGTGAGTCCTTGGTTCTTCACTCTTTTCCTGCCACGTTTGTCATCAAAGATGGTCTCAATCTTGTTGATGTACTGTAAAGTGGAAAAGATTGGAATAAAGGCACTAGATCACACACTCCCACCAACCAGCATCTGAGTACATCCTAATGTAAGGACTTGTGTGGTAATGTGGTGAAAAATGTCTGACAGCATGCACAAATCAAGTGCTCTGCATTCACCTCTTTAGTGCTAAGGGCAATATATCAACAACAGCACAAATAAAACAACTGAAACAGATCTAATATACATAAAAACTATCTCTTTTATAAAGCAACTGCACTGTGAACAGAAGTAACATTTGCTTTATTGCCTTTGCACGTTCCTTTAAAATCTTAATGCAGAATACAATTAAAAATATAAACCAATGTTACTGATTCATTTGTTTTATTCATTGGAACAGAACTGTATACATACACAGCTTATAAAAAGTGATGTTTGGACCAGACTAAGGGATCCTGGAATTTTAAAATGCTTTTTAAATTTGTATCTTATTCTATTCATGTAATTGTTTATCATCCATGTATCATTCGTTCATTCGTTTTTCATTATGTAACAAAAACATGAAAAACGAAAAAAAAAAAAAAAAAAAAACACTAATTATTTGATATTTGTTTCCAAAACTAAAATGAAAAAACGGAAAACGCCTTGTTTTTCAAATTCAAGCTCTTTTGCTTCGGTACAGAAAACAAAAAACGAACACCTTTATTCATTTTCTCCATTGCCAATATATGTGACCCGGAAGTGAAGCGTTACACATTCTGAGATATCTTTAGCTTTGCAACACTTAGGAGTCTCTAAATCCTCCCAAATGTCTGTGAGGAGGTTCTGTGCCCAACACCAGCTAAAGCGAAAAGGACACATTTCGGATGCACAGTTGGAAACAGCGATCTTGTCATGCTGAACTGCCGTTAGCATAGCCGTTAGCGTCGGATGAGAGTACACTTCCGGGTCACGTACTTTGGCAAATCGGGATGTAACAAAAACATGAAAAACGAATGAACGAATTGCTGCATTAAAATACATTACACATGAATTAAGTATTATTATTTTAAATGCAATCAAATGGAAATGATTAGTTGTTATGGATTCACCCAATACATTAATTTCATTATTTTGAAAGGGTGCTAAAGAACGGTTAGCAATTTTATTAGAAGCTAGCTCGATTCTCGAATCCTCCTTTATAGTCAATTATCATATTCTGTTATGCTGATGTGTAGATTACCCCAGAGATCGGCAACTAGCGCCACAAAAAGGTGATTATCAGATCCGGGTGTAAAATTATCAACATTCATGTCAGCATTCAGAATACTGACTAATCTGAGCATTAACATAAAAAACAAAAAAGGGTTTGGTTTGTGTTTGTTGTCATTTTGTGTATTTTTGGAGTCATTGTGTGTGTGTGTTTTTCGAGTTGTTTTGTGTATTTCTGTTGCTGTTTTGTGAAATGTACTATCATTTTGTACATTTCAGTTCCTCAAATTATATTATATTATATTTTTCTGCTATTTTTCTGTATTTTGTAGTTTTTGCATTTACTTTGGGGGCCACACTCCTTACATTTTGTATTACTGTATTAAAACCTGCTGGTAAGCCTATTTATTATCTATATACACAACAGCTTTATATATTATTGATCTAGTATTTTTATCCGTAATGTTACAAGTATTAAACTGCATTTTGCCGCTAGGCTGCATACATTCTGCTAATAATATAAAAAATGATTACAGTAATAATTACGTTAGCCTGTGTGTCATACAATTTTTCAAGACTTAGAATTTGAAATACTTTAAATTACACAGCTGCACTCAGGTATTCAATGACAATAAGTATTTATCTATTTCAAATAATGTTTTAAAAAATCCCTCCCGAGTCTGACAAAAGAGACTGTGTCGAAGCATACTCTAAAAATAGCCTGTTTTTTAGTTAAACCTGCTTTGAGCCACAGTGCAGCTACCAAATGGCTTACGAAGCTATGTTCAATGTCTGATTAATAGCACCTCACACACACACACACATATACAAACATCTTGGACAAACTGGATATAGAAAACATTAGGTACCTTGTTAAAGCTTGTCCCCGAGAACAACCGTTTGGTGGCCATGGGTTAAAATTGTGAAGTCAGGAGGTGTCAGAGTTTTAAAGAGGAGTTCATGCATGTTGTCCAACCACTATCTATCCTTTTCAGCCTTCCCTGCTTCCTGTTCAGCAAGTCACCGCCTCCGGTTTTGTGTTACCTAATGTTCCACTAAACACTCCTCTGTCAAACAGCTAGACATAAAATGGCCTTAATACCCTATAATATCTTATTTTCACTTAAAATCAGTATGTCATTTTGTTTTTACAATACTCTATTATCAATACCTTAATTTGTGAAGAAAAAAAAAAGTCCTGGTAACTCAACTTAGTGCTTAGAGGACTCTACCTGAGGCGTCCTGTTTGTTTTCTGGGTGCCTCTATGTTTTTTCTCTTCTTTGCCAGCATATCCATACGTCATTTGGGATTTGGGAGGAAGCTGCAAGACAAGAAAATGTGTAGTTACTATGGAGGATGAGGAGTGCCACCATTAAATAAATAAATACACCGTTCATTAGTCAATTAAACGTGTCAATGATTAATTAACTGTGTCAGTAATTAATTAAATCCATTTTACATTTCATTTTCATTCTGAAGAGTATGAAGTATAAATATTTCACTATCTACTTATTTATTTCAGGGTCTGGTGTTGCAGTACTCCATTAATTAACTGTATCTGTCAAATTTGCTCGTCAAACTCTGTTTGATTACCTGCACATCAAGTCAAGCTAAATCGATCCCTGACAATGGATGAAGTTAGAGCTAGTAAACATTATTCTGATACACTGAGTGGCGCTATACAATCTGTATGTTGTTTTTTGTACTATATCCCTGCTTTTACATTCTCAGCGAGGTCTAAAATATCTCTCACCAACTCACTGGAAAGTTCATGCATCGTAGCCGCCATGATTGGAAAGAGTGAAGACCAAATTAATGGATTTGGCAAGGATTGATGTTAACGCCGCCCCCACAGACTTTGACGAGCGAGTTTGACAGATAAGATTAATTCATCAAGTGCTGCAACACTAGACCATGAAATAAATAAATAAATAAATAAATAAATAAATAAATAAATAAATAAATAAATAAATAAATAAATAAATAGTGAAATCATTATAATTCATACTTTTCGGAATGAAAATGAAATTTTAAATTGATTTAATTAATCATTGACACTTTTAATTTAATTAATGAGCAGTGTATTTATTCATTTAATTGTGGCACTCCTCTTGCTCCAAAGGTTCCACCTGATTAGTCTCAATACTTTCTTCCTGTTATCCGTTACTACACATGGAAATCATGTACCTGCAGTGAATTTTAATTGAAAGCTCTATAAAATATCATCTAACATTGGAGGTATTGTCGGGTAACTTTCACGCAAACACAGTCGCCACCATTTCGCTAACCTTAGACACTTTCAGCTTCTTTACTGGATTTTATTCCTATGTTAATTGTTTTAATGTCCTCCCAGACTCATTCCTTCCTGGTAAATCCACTCTATCTCCCACTCGCTCCTGTAGCACAGTGCGATATTCATCGTGTCTCACTACGATGCACACCAAGAGCTCACAATACAAAACTCCAAACATGTCCAAAGTCACCCCAACATACAGTACATCCTTGTGTTGCCCTTAGTAATGAATAGAACCGTATTTAAAAAAGTGTGGAGAAAAGTTCCAAAAGCGTAAATAAGGTGAAAAATCAAAGAAATCAGGAGGGGCATAATGTAAACACTGCACCGGAATCAACACCTTGGCGTCACATCAGCCAAACATGGCTGTTCACCATGAATTGGATTTTAAGGGAGAAAATTGTCGGGCAGTCACTTTAATGCGTTAATTGCGATTAAATAATTACCGAAAAAAATATCGCACTCAAAGCAATAGCTGTTAATCTTTTTTTTTTTTTTGCACTGCAAACAGCGCGGACCCTTTCTTATTTCAAGAATTCCCGGTAGACCCATAATACTGATGCACAGACTACACTATAAGACAGGAGACTGCTGTGCTTTCATTGGCGTTCATTTTGGTTTGTAAAAACAACAGACGGAAAAAATAGCAAAGTTGCGTGCAAATTGTGCAAGAAAGAGTTTGCTGATCACTTGATCTTTGTAGCCGCCACTAACACCTCAATGCTAAACATGTAGCGGCTAGCACAGACAGCTAGCGCGCACACTCGGACAGTGCTAAATGCAATATGCTGTGAGCACGCCAATCCACACTGGACAAGATGACAGGGTTTAGAGCCAAAATGAACAAGTCCATCAGTGACAAATGAACAAACTGGATAAATATTATTATCTGAAGGAGAGAAAAAGCAACAAATTCGATGTTCAATAATTGTATTACTCAGAAAAGTGCTCTTACTGTTTTTGAGGTGCTAAAAATAGCACTTCATATGGACCAGATATTTTATTTAATTTGCATTTTCTTTTATCGAGATTGACAAAGGTACACATCAATATTCCCCCTGATGGTCCAAACTAAAGGTGGCAACAGCCATTGGGACGTCTCAAATACAGCAGAAAGTAAATGGCCACGCCAGCATCTGTTCAAGTCTGTTAAAAACAACAAATGACTTTATTAAGCCACTTTGTTATATATCAATCCTTTAATCTGCCACAATAATGAAAATACCTCAAGTTGAGGACGTTTCTTAGCTATTTAGATTAAAAAAAAAAAAGATCTATTAGTTACAGAGCATAATTAATTAATCACTCCATTTTTTTAATCTCTTGATAGCATTATAAAATTGTTCCCAAAAAGAACTTCAAATAAGTCTTTTTATTTTTTTAAAGAATTAAAAAAATAAAAAAAACTTTTTAAAAAAAAAACTCATTTTGTTTATTGTTTACCAATAAACAAAATGTGCATATATTTTGTTTATTGGTAATACATACTTACTCACGTGACCAGCAGAGGTACTCTTTAAACAGGAAAAGGGAAAATACATATGTTTTATTACCTTTGGTTTGGGAGGTCTTGCGATGGGAATACACATGGGAGACAGTTTGACGTCCTCATAAGGGTTATCTCTGGTCACTTCACCTGGGGCAAGACAGGAGGGAAAAAGTTTTAGGGAACGACTCACAGACTGATTACACGTTATGCAGAAACCACTGAAGCCACCTTAAACCGAACAGCCTAGTAACGAGAAAAATGTGTTGATTTGTAGCTGAACATTTTGCTACTATGCACTCCCACGCAAGCATTTTACATTTTTAATGTAATTAAAATTCTAAGTTGGGTACTTCAAGTTTCAAAATTAAAAGCAAAATCACATTAAAGGCTAAACTTTAACATTATTATAGAACTTACTTTTTTATTTTCGAAGTAAACAACAGGTACATTTTCAAACACAATTTTCTAATTTATTACATTTTCTAAAATTCTTACAGCTGTATCTTTATTGTGTTGTTATTGACAGATAGTAACACTCATATTTTCATAATAGCAGATTTGAGCATATTTCAGCCACAAATACATTACTTTAGCAAAGTGATGTTATTTATAGAGGCAATTAGGTTAGGATAAATTAAAGAAAAAGAAAACAAAAGGGTGGAACAAAACAAAAACAAAAAATAAAAATAATTAAAATATATAAATAAATAGATAAAAAACAAGAACCAGATATGTGGGATTGTAAAGATAAAAATATTTATTTCTGGAGTCTTAAAGTACATTTCTCAGTCCACATATTGTATGTTGGGGGGTTTGGTTTGAGCCAATTAATTGTAATACATTTAATTGCTACTGTTATCATTATTTGTAAGAGATATTTTCTTGCTTTTCCATCAATGTCTGCTGGTATTATGTTGCGTTCACATCGAATGCGTCTTCTGCGGCACCGGACGCGTCTGCCGCACGAAACGTTCCGCAGGTTTTGCAGGATCAAAAAATGTCCCATTCACTTCATATGCACGTTTGAAGCGAAGCCTCACCCACCAGCGACACATCCAACTCGGTGAGTTTCACCGCCTGCTGAAGCGAGGAGCTGCGCTCCTTTTTCTCCTCTCATAAACATAAACCACCAGTGAAAAAAGCCGGTGTAATTAGCGGCTAATGCTACCCTAGCTCAGTGTTTCCAAAGATGAAAACTACAGAGAGAACTTTTACCTGCTACTATCACCTCCTCGCTGATTCTCCTCCACGTCAAATCCTTCCTAGTCCGGTCCTGGTTATAAAGGCCATGTCATACAGCTCCAGGTGGTCACACACAGCTTCTACTCCATGGTTGAATGGGTGAACAGACCGGTGTCTGTGTTGACGGGCTGACGTCATTGTCAACAAAGACTCTGATTGGCTTTCGTCATGCGAAACAGTCGCAGGACTTCAATATTTTCAACTCGAGAGAATGTGCGAATATGACAAAAAACAGGAAAGATTTTGCCTCTGGGCCGCATCATTCCATTGACTTTGTATGTAATCTGGACACAAGAACATTGTGTGACGCATCTGGTGTGAACGCAGCATTAGACCGAGAGTTGCCCCTCTAGGATCTTTAGCTACGTTTTGATGGAATACATTTTCAAAAGCTTCAAAAACATTGTCCCAAAATTGTCTCAGTTTTGTACATGCCCAAAACATTTTAGTATGGTTGTCTATCTGTGTGCCACAGTTTAACTTTACCATTATTGATGAGCAACCAAACAAATGCGCAGCAACTGGATAACGCGAGCTGGCGCTGAGATGGAATAAAGTGGCCAGTGAATATATAGAGAAAAAACGTTTAAAATAATCTATTGATTTCTTAAATGTTTATTGATAGTTATAGTTTAAATTTAACAACCAAACTCACATGCAATGTCCTCGTAAATGTTGTCTTCAGAGTAGGCGTGGTAAAGGGTGGAGTTCCTGCTCTCATCCCTTAGCGTACTTCGCTGTGTCAGACGAGCAGCGTCCTCGTACTCAAAAGACTTCCTGTAACAGAGAGGGAAGACAATACGGGGAGAAAGTTTTGGTTGTTGTCCTAACAATAGTTATTATACTGTTGGCCACTCTGCAGGCGGATAATGAGTCAAAGTCCGGCCATGGAAGGTCTATAAATATCAAACGACAGTCTGCAAACTCTTGGGTTTGTTTAACTCCTGCTGAACACATTAGATCGGCATTAAAACAGATGATCTTGGCGGAGTGCAGAAACGCAGGCTGACACATGACTTATGTTCAGAGTGATGTAATACCCAGGCCTGTGGAGGTGTTTCATAATCTAAAGAATGAATGACAGTTTGTGGATTCCGCTGGAGTCAGTAAACAAGTAGACGTGAAGTGACATGTTGAGTGAAAAACACACGGAGAAGAGAGAGTGAAGGCTAAGGTATTCGTGTCGTTTAAAAACTGTTCCAATCATTCTGGCTTTGGAAGCAAACAACTGCCACAAAAGTCTATCTGACTCGAATCACAGAGGGCTAAAAATGCACAGAAATAACTAGCAGGTGGTGACGTTAATGAAGAGATTTTTCTCAGTCAAACAAGCTACATCACCTTCAAAATAAAAGCCCAATGTTATCTAGAGTAGAAGCAGTGATCTATAAAGAATGTGCTTCTGTACATTAGATGTGTGCAGCGGAAAGGAACCAATAAAAAAATGTGTTGCACTCCATATAACTTCCTATATTTTGTTGTTGAATATGCAGTACAGTTAGTATATGGAAATGTCTAAAATAAGGAAGCGAAGCTAGTGGTGACATAAAAAGATAAGAGGAAGAAAACAGACACGGTTTATGGATGTGGAGAAGGAAGATGATGTGTTGCAGTGATGATGCAAGAAGACAAGAAGTTGTGTTTGTGGGTCCTGAGACTTCACAAATGACTGATAACAACAAAGATATCAGATATAACGTTAATGGAATTCTAAAAAACAATTCACCACAAGGTGCAGTACCGTTGATGTGCCAATCTCTGGATTTACAATCTCCAATAAACAGAAAAAGAGCCTGGTCCGACTCTCAACATTTTAGTGTTTTTAAATTTGGCATATTTTGATGTAAAATGTCAGTGACTGCACTCTATGGGTTGAAACCCAGCTATTACATTTGATTTTTGCTATTGGCTGAGAACGATATTCTGTGACATCATTGGACCATTGTACTTCACTGTTGGCTCCGCCCCTCCTATATTAGCAACTGGTGGTGACATCATTAAACACATATTCATTTCTTAAATATCAAATTATTAATAGTTAAAGCATAATATTTGACTACTTCAGCTCAGTATAGAGAAAATTAGAAAAACAAGAGGACGGGAGGGTTGTTTGAAACCCACTAATGTCAAGCCTGGACTGAGCAACTGCTGGAAATCTAGGCCAACCTTAGACAATACAGAACAATACTGCCAGATATTGAGTGACAACATAGCAGGACCCACACACACACACACACACACTTATACAAATGTATAACTATTAGGCTTTACACGATCAGGATTTTTGGGCCCATCATCGATCACCGATCCGATCATATGAATTCAAGTTATTTTTTTAGGTACCGACTGAATTCCTTTAGTACTACCTGATACAGATTCACGGAAAATCAAACGGTACCATTTTTCAGGACCTAATCGTAGCCTTGTGACTGTGAGGAAGTAGAAGAGTTGAAGAATTTCCATGCAGGACCTGAACATAACATATGTTGTCAGAGAGTGTGTGTGGGTGCGTGGCCCTTTAACTGCAAATGAATGCGCTGGTCGCTCGACCAGTGCGCAGAGTGAGGGAGCGTGTGAGACCGGAGCAGATCGATTATAAGCTGTATGCCATTTTTGAGTGATTGGCAAAATAAATATTGCAGCTGTTGAATTAAACCGGAGTCCCATGTCCTACTGAATGACTGCTGTGAAGCAAAGGAGTTAACCTCGAAGTTGAGGATAGATTCAATGACAAGAGAGTTGGAGATAAAGCTGTGGAGGCAGACCACACTGGAACTACGTGAAGCCTCCCTCAGTATTAGCATTAGGGGAGCAAAGACACTGATAAAGCTATCATAGTAGGTGACGAACATTCATGTTGATGATGAAAACAACAGCCTAAATACATTATTTACCTCACTATTAGAATCAATCAGATTTACACAAAATGTAAACAAGCCAACTCATTATCTTCACTGTACCGTATTAACATACAAAGTAAATAACAAAAAAAATTAAATAAGATGAACATAGAAAAATATTTTAATTTTACTCAACAGTATAACAAAGGTATAACAATATAAAATAACACAGGAACTAGTTTACACTCTGGACAGTAAACCAGGTATGCAAGACCCAAAATAAACAAATGGCCCCCTCGGATAAAGAAAAAATGTAAACAAATGTAAACCTCAACACTTTCAAGTTATGATTCTACATATGCTGTTAGCATCATTGCTACTTGCAAATGTGCATAATCTTTAATAAAAACACAGATAAGCTCATTTCAAGTTAAAAAAAAAAACATCTAACCATATAAAAATGAGTAGCATTGAATACTCCAATCAAATGCCTTTTGCAAAAAAACAGCATTTCTCATGGTCAATATTTAAAACAGTAAACCCAACATTATATTAACATACAAAGCAAATTAAATTAAATAAATACTGAAAAATCCCTGAGGGGGAATTGAGTGACATTAATGCTGCTCTGTTACATCTTTATATGACATGAATAATTAAAAAGGAACAGTCAGAATAATCCATGTCACTACAACTTATATCTACCTTTTAATTGTATCTTACTCATTATTTTAAATTACATTTTTATTTTTGACACACATTTTTGTTTAATTATAGTTTTCTTTTTTTTAATTGGTATTTATTTTGTTTCCTCACATTACAACTTATATCTTCCTTTTAAATGTATCTTACTTTATTTTTGACATACGTTTTTGTTTAATAATGTTGTTTTTTTAATTTATTAGTATTTTGTTTCTTCACAGGAGTTTTATTTTTAATATTTCTTAAAAAAAAACAAACGTTTAAAAAAAATTGTTATGGAAAACAGAATTTGGAAAAAAAAAACTAATAAAACGCATATGCATTTAATTGTATAAAATATTTTTCAAAAATCATAAATCAAATCACAATCGCAATATCTGTCAGAAAAATCGCAATTAGGTTTGTCGTCAAACTCGTGCAGCCCTAAATAATATATTTACTTCATTGATCAACACTGAATATATGCATGTGCAAGACAGGAAACAGTTTGATGACATCATCATCAAATGTAAACTGTCGCCGTGGCTGCAACATCAACAAACAAACAAAAAAGAACCAAACAATAACTTCAGTACAGCATCTCGTGACTTGGTTGGACAAACTCTCTTACTGATCTGAGTATTCAGAAATTAAACAATATTTGTGTATTTTAAAACCTTAAATTCTGGTGAGAAATTGCTGCTGCAGGTAAGAGACTTTACCGATGTTACAAATTATCATTTGGAAATTATTTTTACTGTGGTTTTAATATATTGAACATGTTATTCCTTGAAAAAAACTGTTCAATATCTTATGGAGATGATACTGTTTTGTATGAAGGTAGATATGTTGCAAAATGTGAGAGCTTGTAGAATGTGATGTGAGCTTGTGTATAAAAAAATCCATACACGATCCACGAATCCACATAAATCTAATGTCACTAATTATGGAAAAAAATGTACAGACTGATATTTACACATAAAGTTACAGCTGCAAACTTGTAATCCAACATTTATTTTAATTACTTGCGTAAACGATCGTTTACAACCACAACTCTCCGGTTACAACTTCTCGAATCTACCGCTACAGATGCACAAACTACTTCTCTCGTGTGAATCTGCGCTGCTTGAGTTTTTTAACTCATTTTGCAAGACGTCTGTAGCAAAACTGATTCATGCTTGTAGAAATGGCCCCTCCCCTCCCATCATATTTTACAAGCTCTCACATTTTGCAACATATCTACCTTCATAGTTTTGAACAGTTTGAAAGTCTTTCAGAGGATGTGATATAGCAGGATAATAATAATAATAATAATAATAATAATAATAATAATAATAAATAAAAGCATATTTCATAATCTAATGGGACGCACACACAAGCGCGCTTCTGTGTCCACCACCTCTCTGAAAAGTCTCCAGTATTAAAGCAAAAGTAAATGGGAGCGCTTTTAACATGCTCAGGCTGAATCTACACACACACACACACAATAAAACTGTCACGTAAGGTATACAAATCTTCGGTGTAAATGAGAATGATAAAACAATGCAATGGGAGCATCTACAGAAAGTTTCATCACAACAATGATATCATTGATCGGATCGGCGAATTAAGACATTACAGCCAATCACATTAATTGCAATAAATGCAAAATATCGGCCAATCAGATCAGTGTAAAGCCTAGCCTAACTCATTGGCTGCCAGCCATTTTCAGAGCAGCCAACCCCATATTTCCAGGTATTTTATATGATTTTCACTAATCTTTCAAGACCCACAGAATATTGTGTGTTATGACTATAAAAACATAGAAACTACCAAAAGAAAAATTAGACTCTTCTTTCATCAGGAACTTTTTTTTTTTTTATTTTCACCTTTTTCCCATTCTTTAGTTATTAGCACTAAAACATAGGCTGGTTTCACCAAAAACAGCTGTTCCTGAACAAAAAACAGAGAAAAAGCTTTGTGTGACTTTGACGCTAATATGTTTTGCTTTAGTGACACCTCAGACATCTTAATAGTGATTTCCTTCTATAAAACAGCAAAAACAACACTGAGAAAGGGCTTTTGATGGCAAAATGTTTTTTTTTAACCTGCAACCAGCAGCTCTGTCTGGGGGGGGGGGGGGGGGGGGGGGGGATTAGCATCATTAGCATGCTTATACTTCTACTCCACCATGATCGCCATCATCTCCTCCAACACTCTTACTAAGAGAACCACTGCTAACTAGGGGTGAGTATTGGCAAGGATGTTGCAATACGATACAATATTACCGCAATATATCGTGATATTCTACCCAGTTAATATCAAAATTAAACGTAAAGATGAAAAATCAAGTTGCTGTAAATGTTCATCAGAAGATATTGATCAGAACAACCAGAACAACCTGGAGTTCAACGCTTTAAAGACAGTGGAGATGATAGCAGACTTAAGAAGAACCCAGCCCCCCTCACCCTGGGAGACTCTACAGTGAGCTCTGTGGAGTACTTCTGCTTCCTGGGGACATCATCACTCAGGACCTCAAGTGGGAGCTGAACATCAGCTCCCTTATCAAAAAAGCTCAGCAGAGGATGTACTTCCTGCGGCAGCTGAAGAAGTTCAGTCTGCCAACAAAGATGATGGTGAACTTCTACAGCTCCATCATCCAGTAAATCCTCTGCTCCTCCATCACTATCAGGTACGCTGCAGCTATGGCCAAGGACAAGGCCAGACTGCAGCGCATCATCCACTCTGCAGAGAAGGTCATCGGCTGCAATCTGCCCTCCCTCCAGGACCTGTACCCCTCCAGGATTCTGAGGCGTGCAGGAAAGATTGTGGCCGACCCCTCCCACCCCGGTCATAAACTGTTTCAATCTCTCCCTTCTGGAAGGAGGTTTCGGTCCATCAGGACCAGAACCTCCAGACACAAAAACAGCTTCTTTCCCTCTGCCACCATCCATATGAACACACCCCAAGTCACCCACTGAACCCACCCACCCGATCACCACCTCCATGATGACATTATCTGCTGCACTGTATATATATATATATATATATATATATATATATATATATATATATATATATATATATGTATATATATATATATTTATATGTATCCTATTTATCCTTTATTCTCTATCTATCCTTTATTTATCCCTCATCCTTTATATTTATCATTATTATTATTATTATTATTGTTGCTGGGTTGTTCTTTGTTTTTTTTCTTTATTTTTTTTGTTGTTTGTTTTGTGCACCAACTACCAAGACAAATTCCTTGTACTGTCCTTAAAACTGTACATAGCCATTAAAAACATTTCTGATTCTGATTCTGATTCTGATTCAGAGGACAAATTGAGTCAAAACTATTTGCTTCAAAGCATCCTATTCATTATTAGTGTTTTTGCACATTTTCACTGAAAAAAGAAAATGCAGTGTTACACACTGCCATCATAAAATAAAGTGCAACAAGTTTCTTTTCACTGAAACTACTGTGTAGAAGTCTCAAAGTAACCATTACAACATAATGATGGCATTGTAACAACTGTAAGTGAGAACATTAAAGATAAATCACCCTGAGTTACTGACAATGCACAAAAATAAGAAAAAATTATAATTTATCCCGTTGTGTCAGTTTAAGCACTGATCTGAACAGATTATATGAAAATAAAATGCCTATGTGCATACATAAATATTGCAGGCATTACACACTGCCATCATAAAATCAAGTGCATCAAATAACCATTGCAACACATTGAAAGCATTGTAACTATCACTGAAATATTGCACAAATACACAAAAATATTGATTAAATATAAAAGCGTAACATGGGCCCTTTAAATGTAAAACTACAAAAATGTTTTGACTGCAATTGTATGAGTGCAAATTTAGTGAACCATTGGATTCTGACATTGGTGTACTTGGAAATAATTATCTGCAATGTAAAAGTGATATGAATGAGATGTAATTCATCACAGCTGCGGTAAGCACATGGTGTGGTAAAATGTTAGCAACTGTTTAGCAGTGAACCGTGCTATATTGAGCTTTGGTTAGTTTGAATTATTACACTGCAACAGATCACAGTCAGTGTGTATTAATGTTTCTATTTGTATCAGAATAAGCGTATTAGTAAAAATAATTTTACCCTTTGTTACTAATACATCTTCTCACTGAACCTCTTTCCTCAGAGTATGGAGTATTTTTCATGGCTTAATGATGGGCAGATGTGGGACACAGAACAGCAGGTGTTTGTTCAGCTGGTAAGAACCTGGACAAGCCCTCTTCCTGTTCTTCTGTAGAATTATCTACTTAATAATTAATGTTGATGTGTTATCGGTGGTTCTTAAAGTAAGGATATTCTTCTTCTTTTCAGGAACAGGTTCCTTTTTACTGCCCTGAAAAGCACGAGTACGGGGACCAACAGAATGGGGGCCAGTACGGGGGCCAACTACATCAGGGCCCCACAGCTATTAATGAGGATTGGTATGGGGCCCCAATCATTGAAGAACACAAAAGCTACACCACTTTGTTGAATGTCGAGTACTGGTCCTCACCAAATCCTGGCCCCTCAACCATCGCCCCCATTACTAATGTGGCCCCAGAATGGATTGACCTGCAAACCTTCCCCCCCCCGGCTAATGTTGTGCCTGCAATGACAGTAAGATCTTTGTTTTACACACGTCTTCATGTATTTCTGTAGATCTCTGTGATAATACCATGACAGGGTGTCTAACATTAGCGTGTTTTTGTGTCTCCAGTATGATGCAATCCCAGTGTACACCACAGGGGGTAATACAGCCCCCACTTTTGAAGAAGAGTAAGTAAAGCCAACAAACAGATGAGATCTAATGCAGACGTTACTTCACATGTGACATGATTTCTGATCCAATGTGTGTGTTTATCTTTGTAGGAATGGGAATAACTTTGTGCCCCCAGTGAAGACAGCGCCCCCAATGAAGGCCCCAGTCTCACAGTGAGTTGTTTTAATCCTAAATGTCGTGCTTGTGTCCTACTCTGGATCGTTCTCTTACACTACGTATTTATGTTTTGTTTCTTCAGAAAGGTGAAGAAGCCTAAGGAGAAGAAGGTGGCAGAGGGGCCTTACATCAAAAAGCCCCTCAACGCCTTCATGCTCTTCCTGAAGGAGAACAGGAAGTCTGCAGAGAAGGAGCTGGGCATGAGGACGAGCGCTGAAGTCAACAAATTCCTCAGTCAAAGCGTGAGTTAGTTTGTTCCTCCATGAATGATCTGTGATCTTTAAACTCTCGTCTTCAGTGTGTTTGACTGACACTTTTCTTGTTGTCCATCCACAGTGGAAATCATTGTCAGCAAAGAAGAAAGAGAAGTTTACTGGTAAGGCTAAAGAGCATTCTTTACTCCACTCCATTGCGAACCCCGGCTGGACCAGCAAAATCAACTATGTAAGTGTGCTCTTCTATGCAGACATGTTGACACTGCAACCTTAAAGGTAGGGTAGGTAATTTCCTCCAGAAACACTTTTTAAGTTTTTGGTTGAAATTGTCTTTATGTCCTGACAAAAATCAAGATATTATGTGCTCTGAAAAAGGAACAAAGAAAATCCGTCATCTGTAGCAGCAGTAAGCCTGTAAAAACTTTGACCAATGAAAAAAGGTTTGTTTTTTAGGAACCAATCACGTTTCCCTGTCTCCCTGCTCGTTCTGGACCCCTTGCGTGCACTAGCCCACACTCAAAGAGTTAAAACAGATTTTTTAACATACTGTATATAATGAAAAGTTTAGTGTTTATTTACCGCTGAATGAGACATGAGATGACTTACACAATACAAACGATAAGCTGAGGTCCGCTTTTAGAGCACCAGCACTCGTGCATGTGAGTGAGGGGCATGGCTTTAGAGGGAGCACAGAGGGGAGGGGGCGGGTAAAAGCGGAGCACTCGGAGGATGCTACTTTCAAAATCATGCCAGTTTTCGAAAATTACCTACCCTGCTTGTAAAGGTTATGGTGAAAGTGTTTTAGCAACTGACTCAAAGTTTAATGTTTTTGGTTTTAGAGAAATAAGAGGAAACGAAGTCGGACCAAAGCCTGAAACATGGACACCAACCAACGACGACACTGCACAACATCATCATCTTTATATTCAACTGGCTTTGGAAAATGAGCTTCGATTTCTCATCCTATGATCCTTCATTGGAGGTTATTCTTGATAAATTAAAATGTCGGTAAGTAACTCAGAGGGAGACCCAGGACACGCTGGAGAGATGATGTCTATCGGCTGGACTGGGAACACCTCGGGATCCCCCGAGAATAGCTGAACGAAGTGTCTGGAGAGAGCGAAGTCTGGGCCTTGTTACTAAGGATGCTGCCCCCGTGACTCGACCACGAATCAGCGGCAGAAAATTAATGGAATTAACTATTTCAGCCATGTTGTCTTTTTTTAACAGGATGGGTGATATCCCTGATGGTTTTAATAAAAAGCAATAACCTACAGATTCTTTCTTTCCCGGGGAGGATTATGTCAAATCTAAGTCATAAACCTGCTGGTTTGTCTGACTTTTAACTAACATTAAACTTTGACTATATAGCCTTTTTGTTCAGTGTCTCATCTCTGTTAAATTCTCTTACATTGACACTAAATCACATTTTTAAAAAAACACATGCTCTGCACTGTTGCAGATACTTTTCTATCGTGTGGTTTTCTTGCCATTTTTCTTCACATATCTTAGATTGCTTATGTGAAAAAAGTACTTTGTACTATTTGTTAAAGTGTAAAAACCTAGTGACATTAATGTATCTAAACTGCATTGCAAAGCATGCAAAATTAATATTCATACTTTTTATTCAAAAATAAAAATATGTGAACTCACACACACGCACACACCTGTGTTTGTAAAGGGTTAATCAAAAGTAGGTTTTTTAGGTGTTCCTGTCAAATCATTGCTTTGCTTTTAGGATGCTGACTCACCTGTTCTTTTTGTGTCTTGAAAGTCCTTCTCCCCTGGCGTCTGGACAGGGAGGGGGTGGGAAGTTCGGAGGGCCGGCAGCCCTCCTGCTGCACCCATTGACAAGGTGGTTTTTAGGGGATATCCCTGTGCTGATTTGGTTACGGGCTCCCTGATACTCAAAAGTCCGCTGAGGTTTTGGAGGGGGGACTACCTCACCTGAGGACCTGCTGCCATTTTCCCAGTGCAGTTTATCTCCCTCAAGCTTCCGCCAGAACCCCCGTGAGGTGTAGAAGTTTCCAGCTGGCAAGCTGTCATCCTGGTCCTCAGAGGATGGAGGTAGAGGTTTTAAAAGGACTTCAACATCCAAGATATGCTTCCTGTTTGTCTCCCAAGTGGAAGTAAAGGACTTTTTACATGTGGACAAAGCAGTGTTAGCCTCTAGTTTGTTAGGTGTCTGATTTTGTTGTGCTGAGAGATTCTGGATTCCAGACGTTGTGGTTAAAAACTGAGTGGAAGATTTCCGTAGAGGTTCCGACTTATAAGTAAGCACACAATCTTCACTCCTCAGGGGAAATCCTGATTTAGTTTGGGATACAACTGGAAGGTGAGATTTCACTGCTAAATCCTTGATGTTGCTTTGCTGGCTGCGACCTTCCCACTGAGAAATCTTCTCCCTGATGTTTACGTTCTTCTCTTGGGAAGATGGCCTTCCTGAATGCCAGACCTCTTTGTGAAGACGATCAACATCTCCAACCCTCCGTCTTCCCTGCTCCAGCCTCAGAGCGAGCATGGTGCGAAGGGACAGGTAAAAGACTCACCCTGAGTTTTCCATAAGAGCTTTTCTAAGTTGGTTACAAATATTGATCATAATCCATGTGTTTTATTACTTATAGTAAGAGTTGGCTTGTCCTGACTGTTGTCGTTTCACTTTGTGAGCAACCTAACAGGAAAAAAAGAGGACAATTACTCATGGCTTCATTTAAAAACAAGTCCAGACAACACAATGGCTGCAGGGTCAAAGAAACACTGCAACAACACAAGCACACACTCGGGGTTCTTACAGCTTCAGTCAAATTCAATTCAAGACTTTTAAAGACTTTTTAATGCCATTTGAAATTAAATTTAAGACTGACTTCACAGTAAACACAATTAGAGAAAAAAACGCCACATCAATTACAGGGTCAGTTTTAGGATATTTTTTTTCCAGTGCCTTATGTAGATGCACAACTGGTGGGCCCCAAAGTAAACAAACAAAAATAGACAAAATTACAGTAAAATACACAAAAAAACAGACTAAAATAATCAAAATCACTCAAAACACACAAGATGACTACAAAAATAGCCAGAAATCTGTCTATAAATACAAGGAAGGTCTGTCTGTGTGCGTGTCTGCGTGTGGAGCGCATATCTCTCTGATGAAGTGTCTGATCGATCTGAAATGTCATGCACAGCTTGCGCATTGCCCGTGAGTGTGCATACATTATTTTTGACTTTTTTGGTGATTACGTTTCAAAAAGTTTATTTTCATTTTATTTTGTAATCAACGTGGGTTAGACTGGCTGGGACATGAAAGGGGGGAGGGGTGTCTGAGCAGCACGCACACTGATACTACTATTACTACTACTACTACTATAACGTACGTTTGTTAGCTAGATCTGGCCAAAAGCTGTGGCAAAAGCCCTTTACTGAACACACATGCCCGCAAAGTCTGTGTAACTTCGGTATTTAGTGTTTGAACGCAGCAGTAAGGGAACAGCAAAACATGCACATTTCTCCGCGAACACGGCATTATTAATGCTGATATCACCACGTGTTTATAACCTAATGCTCACCTTACGTAAAATAAGAAAAAGCAAAACAAAAGCATGTAAGTAAGCGCGTGACGCTGTTACATTGCGCGCTCCATTGGCACCACAGGCAGAATATGAGAAGAATCTGCAGATATGATACCAATATTGCAGCCTTGCATATTGTCTGATACCGATATTGATCCGATATCAGCATGAATCATACATACTTTTTTTTTTTTTTTTTTTACTTCTTTTTTTTTTTTTCCTTTAATAAAAAATATTAATTACTTATTTTGTAGTGTGGAATGTCAGAAAAGGCTTGATCAAGTGATGTTACTCAAACAGAGAACAATAGTCAGGAACAGCGGGTATGAGAAAAAACTGACCCATTTATCATTTAACCTTCAACATAAAATCTACAGTATTCTACAACTGAAAAATGAATTTGGAAAAAAAAAAATAAAAAAATTTGAATCCAATATTCGTTTTCTGGCTATCGGACCGATATTTGATATCGGATCGGGACACCCCTATTAAGAAACGCTATTCAGAAAAATCTTTCCCTATCTTGTTGAAAGTCAAGCTGCAACCACGTCACTGTTTTGTAGTTGGTTCCGCTGTCATGACTGCGCAATGTTATGGTAAATTATATGTATTTTTTAAAACAAATTTTACCATTTATTTTGAAAGGTGAGACTAATTACAATAATAAAATCATACTTATTATGTGTTAACATTTAAAACATTTAAAACTTTTGAAACATTGATTTAAGAAATTTTAATGACAATTAAGGCTATATTTTTAGATTCACGAATTAAATGCCTTTTAAGACTTTTTAAGGATCTGCGGAAACCCTGACACTCATCCTAAATGCCAATGATACAATAAAAGCTGCTTCTTCTATTTTAATCTATTTTTGCCAATCTGCATTTCAGACAATGGAATGAATGTGTAGTATGAGTTATTTCAATAGGCTTGAAAGACTTGAAAACTGGTACATTTTCACAGCAGACTTAAGGAGCCAGCAACAATTGATGATGGAAAGCCTTTAACCACACCTATTTACACTGTGGAACAAATGCTGTTCACATGCCTGTGCTGTTTATCGTACACAAGATAGAAAGATATGACGCTATAAACACTGGTTAACTAGAATATGAAAATGTGTTTATGCTGTTGAACACAGTGGATACATATACGGTTGATGTTGTTTGATCAACCATTCACACCAAAATATTCGTCTTAGTGAAGATTGCAAGTTGGAGACTTTAAACTAACCTGCATGTCAACAAAAAGAGACTCTGAACATATGGTCTATCCAAAAAGTCAATGTACAATGGTTGGCCAACCATTTAACATTTTAATAGTACAATTTGGCACAATGAATATCGCTTTACGTCGGCAAGCACTCAGCTTGTACCAAAAGATCCGGATACAATCATCACCCACGGACATGGAACTACCAACACTTTACAAATTATAATTTCAAATGAGAGCTTTCACAATATCAAGTCTTTATTGGTTTCTTGTTTTGGCTTTTTCTGCACCATTAGTGAAGCAATGTCTGGCACAAAACTGCACGAAATGGTTAAAGACTCAACAAAGCTAGGATATACTGTATACTGAAGATAATAGCAAACACATCACATAATATGAATGACAGAAATGAGAGTTGTCTTGATTAGAGGTCGACTGATATGGGATTTTCAAAGGCCGATGTAGATACAGATTTTTTTTTTTAAATTGGCCGATATCTAAAGCTGATTTTGGAAGCTGATATTTGAGGCCGATATACTTTTTTTTTTAAAGCACATTGATTATGTAAGATAATTGAAACACTCATGATATAAATGTATATATTAGAAATTAAATACACCAATAAAACTCTTATCATGTATTGAACTTTAAATACACGACCGTACACAACCAAGTAAAACTAAAATTCTTATCCTATTAAGGATATAATTATTATTGAAAAAAGTCCATATATCTGCTCTATATATCGGCCGACCTCTAGTCTTGATATTGATATAAAAAATACAATAAACTATGTCTTCAAATACTTTAGTTTTAGTGTAGGGTTATAGCTAGTTAGTCACTGTCTCAGGAACAATATATTTTAATACCAGTAAAAAAAATTATCTATTTTGCAAATATTGATCTTTAAAATTATACCTCTTTGTTTCAGTCTTAAATACTTTTCACATTAGACAGTTTTACTTCCTAAACCAGCAGCTGTTTTCAAGCAGATTACACCTTAAAAGTAACTTTTGCACACATAAACTCACTCAGTGCCATTGACGAGATAATTCGTCATTTCAAATCCAACGTACAAAGGTACAAAATACCCCCAGCCTGTGAGCCAGATAGCGAAATAATAAGTGACATGTAGGAGCATGTAGGACCAGAGCATGTGTGGAACTCATGGATAGTGTGGTGATGGTGAGATAAAACCATAAAAAAAACGGGGAACACAATGACACTCTGTATGTCCGGGAGGTGGAGGAAGTTGCGTGTGTGCAGACTGACGGGAGAGAAACTTGGAGGAATGCCAAAATACAGTAAGAAGTCCATTTAACTCTGACCCAGATAGCAAAATAATAATAATTTTGCCATCAAAAGCCCTGTCTTAGTGTTTTTTTTTGTTTTATATAAGGAAACAATGTTCAGATGTTAGAGTTGTCACTAAAGCAAAAAAATAGCTTTAAAGTCACTGACAGGGTTTTTTTTTTTGGAAAAAGGCTTTTTTCACAGCTTTTTGCTCTGAAACTGAAGATTTGTGTAAAACTTGCTCTATTCAATGGCTGATCACAAAAGAACAAAACAAGCCAGAAACAAATTCTTTGTTTTTTGATAAAAGTAGAGGCTTCAGTCTTTCAGAATCAGAATCAGAAATGTTTTTAATGGCCATGTACAGTTTTAAGGACAGTACAAGGAATTTGTCTTGGTAGTTGGTGCACAAAACAAACAACACAAAAAAATTAAAAAAAACAAAGAACAACCCAGCAACAATAATAATAATAATGACAAATATAAGGATGAGGGATAAATAAAGGATAGATAGAGAATAAAGGATAAATATAAATATATAAATATAAATATATATATATAGCAGATAATGTCATCATGGAGGTGGTGATCGGGTGGGGGGGGGGGTTCAGTGGGTGACTTGGGGTGTGTTCATGTGGATGGTGGCAATCTGGTGTCAGATTTCAGATAGTCATAGTAGAAAATATTGTTTCCTTTAATCCTTTAAAATCAGTCAAAATGCTCAAAAACGGCTGGCACTGAGGGGGGAAGAAAATCTGTAAATGGCTGGGACTGAATGAGTTAATGATAGATTTCTTTTACAAGAGCTTACTGACGTTAGATGAAATATGTAGCATGTGCCACTAAAGCTATCCAAACAGAGGCACATTTAGCATTTCCAACACTTTAACCTTACCAACAGAGCGCTAGATAGTACTGGTATTTATGAAGTCCATGAATGAGCAGCTTCTGTCTTCTCTGTCTCCTGTTTATTTACCTTTTCCATTCAACAATGTGTCAGTGTTTGAAGCACCAGATGTCACAGATGAAACTTGTAATCCTACCCATAAACTGTCAAAACTCAACCAAAATGTAGCCTCTGCCAGCTATGGAAACTCTAAACCCCACCCCAGTAACACAGCTTCTGCAGCGGTCGCCATCCCCCCCACCCCCTTCTGTCTCCGCTGTCTTAAAACTTTTCTCACTTACAGTCTTGTCTAATTCATTTCCCCATCAAGGAAAGTAAGACATGCTTTTGTTTTTTCTTAAATATTTATTTTCATTAATCCAGCAGCCCACGGACCACTTTTGTGCTGTGCTAGTATGTTGGGGTTTTAATAAAGTAATTTTCAAGTGCTATTAGTGTTAGCAAAGTAGAAATATAGCACTCGTGACGATGAATATTCAAGCTCAGCAGTTCAAACTTTATTTTGACTTGCCAAGAACCAAACAAATATTTATGAACTAAGAATTCATTCAGATGTTCACACCTTAACAGCACATAGTGAACATCACACTCTATAAATCTATATCTATAAATTCAGAAAGTAATTCAGGAAAACTTAATATATTTTTCTTCACTGAAAGGTTGCTTTAAAACCCTTCAGAATCATTTCTCAGATACATGAATGAAGCTATATTTGTTCTAATATGGAGGTTGAGAAATGAAGAATGAGGCCAATGTTATAGGCCTTACAGACAAAATACACTTACAGACGGGCCGATGTATAAACAACAGAAAGGCCAGAAGCATAGACTCTAACTACTGTCTTCCATCTTAAAACACTACACTATCCACTATTACTACTTAATAATATAATGTAGTGAAAAGTTTGGTTATGATCTGTAGAACCAAGGAGGATAAAAGTACAACAATTCCTGATTTTTTTTTGTCAATGCTTAATATTCCAAACAAAACAAAATATCTTGGGCATATATTCACAGAGGACTTGTCTGATGATGCTGACATAAACAGACAATGTATAACGCTGTATGCCCAGGCCAGGGGTCTGCAAGCTGCGGCTCTGGAGCCTCATGTGGCTCTTTGACTCTTTTGCAGTGGCTCCCTGTAGCTTTAAAACAAATATCAAAATTATGAATTGTTTTGTTTTACCGAGAGTATTGATGATTAATGACATTAACTTGAAATAAAATTCTGATAAAACAATTGCTAAAAATAATCTAAAAATAAATCACATTGTGCATCAACTTTCCCTTCACCTGTGGCAAACCTTTAGTTTTAAATCTCTGGTAAGATAACTAAACTAATAAAAAGAGTATTCTGGAAAAAAATAGAGATTTTATTTGTGTGGGGAAAAATTGATTTAATTGCCAATATGCCAGCTTAACATGCATGCTTGATATGTTGTAAGAAATTAGCATGTGACATCACATGATTATGTGTTCAAATTCAAGTACTTTTTTGTAGCCCTTCAAATCCATTAACTCAAAAAATTATTCGATACTATTTTAACTGTATACAATTTTATACACTGTATTGTCTTCATTGAGAAGGTATTTTGTCGGCTCTGGACTTTATTCCAGACGAGATGAGGAAAATGGCTCCTTTGAGAGTAAAGGTTGCAGACCGCTGGCCAAGGCAAACACGCTGGCGCGTAAATTTGGATTTTTGCGGACAAAGTGAAAATAATGTTGTTCAAATCATAATGTACACCTCTGTACACAGCGCACCTTTGGTCGAACTATAAAAAAGGAACTTTGCAAAGGTGGACTATAATGATGCTCTGCGTGTGCTTCTCAGGAGATGGTCTGGTGCTAGTGAGATGTTTGTTACTGCTGGAATAAAAAACGCTGCAAGCCACACTGCAGACGCTTATGTACAGCTTTATATGCTGTTTGCATAAGTCGATGAATACAGTCCCTGGTTGATGTCACCTATAGTGCTATCAGTCAAGGATGTGGAGGCACTGGTATAGCTGTCTTTTTAAAGTGACTGTGTAATTGTTATTTCTTGTATTTTTGTTGGTGTTTTTTATATAGTGTGTCCCTCTGTCTCTCTGGACCTCGAGTCCCTAATAAAGTTGAATTGAAATTAAATTGAAAATCCATCAGATGAATCCACTTTAGATGATCGGTCTAAAGTTGAAACTTTGCTACTACGACTATGTCTCAGAAAAGTCTTTGGAATCATTTATATCAACTTTTATCCTCAAACACATGTAATATCCTTCTATATGTGGTAGGGATGTAACGATTCACTCAACTCCCGATACGATTCGATTCACGATACTGGGTTCACAATACGAGTCTCTCACAATTTATTTTACAAAATGGGACTGTAGGCAATTTTTTTTTTTGGGAAAAAAACTAGAAAATACGGTACTATTTCCCTTTTATTTTTCATTGTCAAAAGAATTCCTTGATAAACTATTCAAAACAATGCAATTTAACTAAAAATAAATCTTGAATGAAATAAATAAAGGAATAATACAAATGAAAATGAAGCCTATTAATTTAAATTCTGGTTCTATAATAAACAATGCAAAACTGCATAATAGTTCTTTTCTGAAATACATTTTCTGAAAATGTATTTTGTGCCTTAACAATTGGACTTGAAAAAAACGTGATTGCACTGATTTACGTCATATTTGTTTGGACCAGCAGAGAGCGCTGGTAACATAGTGGTCGGTTGGCATGCAGATATCTTGCAGTGAAGAAGAGAAGCTATGCTAGCAGACAGAGCTAATAGAAAAACGTGACTTTTACAGATATTCAAGTAATATTACAGATATTCTTTTGGTGCTAAATGGGTAATGAATCATTTATTAACATATTTAAGAGTAGAAGGCGGCCAGAAAGACAGTGTTAGCAGACTCCGCCCGCCGCCTACACTTGTGGATAGGTTATGGTTAAAAAAAGTACTGCGATTCAATTTTCAGAAAATCGATATCAACCGTGATACCTATGAATCGATTTTTAACTGCCTTACGATTAATCGTTACATCCCTAATATGTGGGCATCGCCTTTTTGGAGATTTCAGACAATCAGCATTTGCGTATCATATTAACAGGATTACGCTTGGAATTTTAACTCTGATGGTGAAATAGCATTTCAATCATCCAGTACCTTGGACGTTATTAAGTTATTGCTAAGAAGACCAGGAACATTGCGGTAAATTAGAGCAGGGAAATATGGACCAAAACTCATATCTCGATATATTTTCTCAAAAGGGCGATATACGATATAAAGCTCAATGTTTCTAACTCAATAAAGTCTGACCAGAAACACAATTCTAGGTTAAATGTGCTGATGGAAGGCACAATTATTACCAACCAGCTGCACAATATTTTCCAGTTTTGGCTTTTTCTCCTGCAAGGGACAGCATGTGAGTGAATTCATTAATGTGGCTTGTTTAGGGGAAGCAATTCATCTAACTATGCTTTTCATGCTGTTCCAGGAAGCAGAGAAAGCAGCGACTCCTAAAACTAGTATTTTAAAACAAAAGAAGCTATAATATAAATATATAAATATCGGCAATATTGTATTTTCTATATCGGCAAACTAGAACACTCAATATATCTTGAATCTCGCAATATTACCCAAGCCTACAGTGGATACATTTTTATGTTGCACTTATAGGAATGGAGAATAGCGGTGGGCGCAGATTTCGGAGCCATCTTACTACAGCTCCACGCACGTCTTCCACCTGAACAAGGAAGACGCCTTGAAACGATTAAGTCTACACGACCACTGGAATGATTGGATACCTTTAACCTTAAAAAACTGTTGAAATATAGATTAATGGCTCACTTCTGCAGTAACAACAATGCCACAGTTTGTCAAACACATCGATCTTCACAAGCGTGTGTTTTTCTACCTGGTATCCAGTGTAGACAGCAAAGTAAGAATTTAATTGTACAGGGAAACATGTTTCCTTACTGTAGTGTGCACATGATGATAAACTAGGAATGTGACGATATCTCGATATGGCGATATATCGCAATGTTTTTCCGCACGATCGATTATCGATTTGCTCCGTCGAAGTATCTATTTTTTTTATTTGATTTTTTTTTTTTTTTTTTTAAACCTTTTCTGATTTTCACTAAAATGTGCGGGTAGGTTTTCACAGAAATTTTGTCACTGTTTGTTGAAGGAACCAATATATTATTTACTGGAATATTGCACTATAATGGTGTTACTGGTAAGAAAGACCCTATTTTTTGTTTACAGAAAGCACTATTGGAGATACTTATTCATTTACATTGGTATGTTGACACTTATTTACAGAAATGTTTCACTAAAATAGTGTGACTGTTCATAGGACACTTTTTGTCTTTCAGAGATATAAAATAAAAATTGTATTTTTTCACTTAATCTTTTCTTTTCTTGTTATGTCATAGATTATCGTAGATTGATTTCTGACCAATATATCGATAATCGCAGTATCCTCATATTGTGAGATAATCATTATCGTGAGCGTTGTATCCTGTATCGTATCGTATCGTGAGGTACCCAGAGGTTCCCACCCCTATGATAAACGCTTTGAATCTGTCATGCAATCTAAAGTGCTTTTTATCAAATCTGCAGCTTCTAAATCGCCTCTCATTCCTTTTTGTGAAGTTTTTTAGTTTAGTCGTCTTTGAGTTTTTAATTAAGGTATGGTATCCCTTCAAAACCAACATTACTAACCTGTTTCTCATTGTTTTAGGTTTTCATACATGTTAACTAGTAGCAAATGATGTTTCTCTGTAACAGCGAGCTGGAAGGCACAAATGATGGATTTATGATTTGAATAGCTTCAAAGTATGACTGTAATGCATCTTATTACAGCAAATCAAATGCTGACAGATCTGATAGACTATTTGGATCAGTACTCGACCTCAATCTCTGAGGCTAATTCAACAACTCTGTTGGTCCTGGAACCAAATCACCGAGACAGATTGCACATTAGTCGTTGGAGACCAGAAGACATGTAAAAATTCCAGAGCAGAGCTCATGATCATAACTCCATATGTTGCATTCCTACAAAGCTGCATATTGTGGGAATGGGGAAATCATACATTGACCAAGGGACAGTCAAACGTTTTGTCTGCCAAATGACGCCTTTGTTTGGTTTGACCTCAAATGGAACATATGCTTGCTCCAGAATGTTGCTCTATCATTCCCAGACCTTGGGAATGACAATGCCAGTCTCCCAAAATGACCCATTTGCATTATTTTGTCTGTGTGTGGTATGTCATGCAGGAAGGCGCGAGTTGAGTTTCCTGAGCTACAGGAAGAAGGATCAACACGCTGTCCATAATTACGATGCAGAGATATTTACACTCGGCTGCAGCCAATGATCTGAGTCATCAGTCAGTGGGTTTACTACATGCAGTCTGAGCAAACCAAACAAATGTCTTAGTCTGATGGTTAACAGATTGTGAAATGTATGTTAACAAGTTAGGTCGGCTGGATTTGGACAATCCATAGCTCGATTAACACAACCAGACAATGCGATTAAGAACTAAGCTAATAGTGAACACCTGCTTGATAGGAATTACATGGCGTTTTGTACATGCACGACTTTTTCTCTTCAAAGAAGGAGATGCTGACGAGAGGCAGAAGACAGACTTTTTGATGAAGGATGAAACCAATATAATTCTACTAGTGTTGTAATAGGGTTTCAAGACCACATTTTAAAGGTCTTTATCCCGACTAGGACTCAAAAGCATTTTTGATTGGTCTCGTCTCGTCTTGGACTGGCCGGACTCAGAATTTTCATTCAAAACCATAAGAGACCAGCACTGATCTGCTATTCGTCAACTTTATTAATATAAAAATAAGGAGAAGCACACGGAAGTGTTCCTGATTATATCATGTTGGCTCACTGTGTGTTCTCCCTCCTTGGAAATATTTTTCCAGTTCCTTATGTGTCAGACACCTGCAAAATCTCACACATCAGTCCATCATCACGTTGTATTTTGAAAAACGTTTTTGTCTGTAAAATTAATGTAAAAGACAACTCAATTTAAAGAGAGAATGCATCTTTAACTTTTCAACCTTGTCATGGTTTTAAAAATTAACTTTGATGGTCTTGGTATAGAGTTGGTCTCAACTCCCAAAAGTCTTGGTCTTGTGATGTTTTGGTCTCTGTGCATTCTGGTCTCTGACAAGTCTTGTCTCGGATTGTGTCAGTTTAAGGAGCTGAGCATCTTCAAACACATGGAGAGGAGAAAAATGCAGAAAGAAAACATTGAATTTGTTGCTATCTAGGGATGTAACGATTCACTCAACTCCCGATACGATTTGATTCATGATATTGGGTTCACGATGCGATTCTCTCACAATTTATTTTACAAAATGGGAATGTAGACAAATACTCCTATATTTTTTGGGGGGAAAAAAACTAAATACTGTACTATTTTCCTTTTATGTTTAATTGTCAAAAGACTCCCTTGATAAACTATTCAAAACAATGCAATTTAACTAAAAATAAATCTTGAATGAAATAAATAAAGGAATATTACAAATGAAGAAGAAGCCTATTAATTTAAATTCTGGTTCTATAGTAAACAATGCAAGACTACATAATAGTGCCTTTTCTTTTTAAAAGTACAACTGAAAATGTATTTTGTGTCTTAACAATTGGACTTTGAAAAAAAAAAAAAAAAAAAAAAACAGTCTGCACTGTATTTACGTCAGATATTTGTTTGGACCAGCAGAGGGCGCTGGTAACCCAGTGGTCGGTTGGCATGCAGATATCCTTGCAGTGAAGAAGAGAAGCTATGCTAGCAGACAGAGCTAATGGAAAAACGTGACTTTTACAGATATTCACGTAATATTACAGATATTCTTTCGGTGCTAAAGGGTAAAGAATAATTTATGAACATGTTTAAGAGTAGATGGCGGTCAGAAAGAGAGTAGTAGCAGATACCGCCGGCCGCCTACACTTTAAGACGAGAAGGATAAATAGCACCCTCTGCTGTTTAAAAAAAGTACTTCGATTCAATTTTCAGAGCATCGATGTGAACCGTGATACCTATGAATCGATTTTTAACTGCCTTACGATTAATCGTTACATCCCTATTGCTATCCTCTTCAGATTAACCCAAACTACTTCAATACGCACTGTTTTGTAAAGGATATAGCGCCTCTTTGGTCATTCACAAACCTGTGCTGGGAATGATAGTTACATTTACAAACAAGTACAAACTCTTATCTCCACCTGCTCTGTGACATCCAACTCAAATGTGATATAGAACTTGTGAATACAGTGACATTTAGTCACAAGTCCACAACGCACGTCAACATAAAATCTTGAATATCAACCTGTAAACTTTTATTTTTTTTAAGCGAAACCCAATAAATCATCCACCTAGAAGCCAGACAATGAAAACACAAAATGTGAGTAGTACCCTGTCATCAGCGGGCAACTAAAGTGAACCTAATTGCAGCTTCACAATTGTCACAACACACACCCTCAGAAATGAGCTGCATGAACAGACATGTTTAAAGGCGAGGTAGTTTCATCTGCACTGAGCGTTAATGCTGTAATAAAAGAAAAATGCAGGGTTGAAGCATGCACAGCATGAAAGGAGCAACAACAGTTAAGTGTCTAAAGTCAACTGATCCATCAGCAGCCTGCAAGACGAGCCTCTGGGTGAACACAGGTGTTTATATTAAGAAGTAGAGAACAGAATATTTCTGAATTAAGATACGCATTAAATGAAGGAATTTTGTAATTTGGGGGAAAAAAGTACATTTAGGAAAGCATTCAATTATGCAATCCACTCTCCAGAGTCTTTGACTTGTGAGAATACAGGATGGCTTGAAAAAAAAAAACCCAAACAAAAAAAAACACGTAATTCAGATTGTGAAGGAAAAGAAAACTGCAAACTGAATGAGATGAGTGGAACAGGAGTAAACCAGTTATAATTGATAATGGTAACACCCATTCCTCTTTCACTACAATGTCAAAACAACCGCAGGCAATATTTGAATATCATGATTTCTTCTGTTTTGGATTCCTGTGAGTTAGGTTGCATATCTTCACACGGGTTTGTATTGATTTAAAGAATCTAATATTATTATATATTATAATATCATTATAAACATAATCTATGCTGGGTTTGATCAGTACTACACTTTGTTTTTTACACATGTTGGAGCCAGTCTTTAAACTGGAATAAAACCTCATTTTTATCCCAATTATCAGCATTTTCATGAATCAGACACTTTGTATTTGGAATTGTTCTGTTTATATTTATGTTTATATTTTTTCTAGTTGATTGTTACTATTTAATGTTTACATTACTAGAGAGAGCACAGTTCACCAAGTCAAATTTCTCGTGTGTATAACATACATTACATGGCCAATAAAGTTGATTCTGATCCTGATTTAGATTTGAACTGTGATAGATAGATTTAATTTTTTTTTAAAGCTATCATATATATATATATAACTTACAGAATTTTTTTTATTTTTCTAAACATTATATAATATTTATACAAGCATATTAATGTTTGACGTTTTACAGTTTTATCAACCAGCCAAGGGACTAGAGAAAATACAAATTTAAAATTTAAAAAAGTTAAAATATAAAGATTTAAAAAAAAAAAAAAAAAAAAAAAAAAAATAGAATTTAAAAAAAAAGAGAGAAAGATAAAAAAAATTTTAAAATAAGTAGTCATTCACAAGAATTCAGTTAAATGTTAATGAATATGTATTGTCATATAAATAAATAAATAACTTTTGGACGATTAGGGTATAATATATAATATATATATTTCCTATTTCACTTCAGTGTTTCTAAACGCAAAATGCAGATTCATGCATCTCATTTTTCAAACTTTTTATTATTATTATTATTATTATTATTATTATTATTATTATTAGAGTGCGGGAATAATATCAAAACATTTTCAATTGATAAAAAAAAGTGTAATAAAAGTGTAAAAATACAATAAGAAGAAGAAGAAGAAGAAAAAGAAGAAAAAATGTTGTTACATAAATGTAATTTCTCGTGCAGATTTAGATCAACTCCGTTTACTAGTCATTGGTTATTACATGCCCAGTCTTTACTTACCTCGGTAGTTTAAATGTATTCACTAAGACTTAAAGTGTTGTCCATCTTTGGTGGAAAAAATCCCGATAAAATCCAGCGGGTCCCATCGTTGCGTGTGCAGTTAGCTGCGGTCAGGATATTAGGCTAAAGTTGGATAAAAGGAACATTATGTAGCGCTACAGGAGGATTATAAAGCACTTAAGTTTATACTGCACTGGTCAAACGTGTAGTTCTTCAACAAGGCTGACATTAACAATGAAAGCGTCCACAAAGCGGAGCCTCTCTCACTGCAACACCCACAGTCATCCAGTCTAACCACACAGGAAACAGTCAACACACGCTCCTTCAGAATAAACTCAGAGACTGTCAAAATAATACCCATGTGTCACTTAGTTTCAGCTATTTTACTTTTATTTTTTTAACATAGAGTAATATATAATATCAAATTATGACTACTAATGTTTTATATACAGAGGCTTTGTTAAGTTATACACCCGGCTTAAGACCCTGTTTACATACCATAGACTGTAAAACATACTACACATAAACAACTTCCGTTTGTGGTCTTTCACAACAAAAGGCCCCATACGCTTACATTTGGGCTCAAGTTGGCAGGACTTGTTTCTTTCCCATTGTTTGTTTTCCATTGTTGATCATGCATTGACATTTCCTCTCTGTTACTAAAACAGTGGGACTCCAGTAGAAACAACTTTTCATTTAATTTAGAATAAACATAATGCTTTTATTCTGTATTCTTACAAATTATCATGGGCTGAATTATCATGCCACTTCGCAGGTCGGTTTGACAGCCCAGGTATATTATTATTTTGTGTTTAAAAAAGCATTATTTTCATTAAAAAAAAAAAAAAAAACAAACAAAAACAAAAAAACAATAACTATCGACAATATTTAAAATAAATTGTGCTGCTAAACAATGTGACATGATTCATGAATTGCATTGTAATATCATGAAAATAACAACAACAAAATAGTCACTGTTACCATAGACCAGTGGTCCCCCCCCCCTCCCCCCTTTGCATTTTTGTCAACTAATGCACCATCTTTTCATATCATACGTACCCTCTCCATAATTTCATAGCTTTTTCATTTGTGGAAGAGCAGGCTCTCCTTAACCTCTAAATGTGTCTTGAACATTAATTCCCCAAGGCTTAATCTACATATTCAAAACAATGACTCTAATTTAAAGTGGAATTTATTTAGTTTTTTAAATTACCAATGCAACTTCTATGTAATTACTTCAATAGTAAGTAAATGTGGCCCTGATGTAAAATGTAGCTAATTATTGTCTCCTATTGTCAAAAAATCGTCTCTACAGCATAAAATAATCCTGTTTCAATAAATTACAACAAAATATCTTATCTTATCTTATCTAGTATCTTATTAAGCAATTTCTACCTATAAAAGCAAGGATGGTCTGTGTGTGTGTGTGTGTGTGCGTGCGTGTGGAGCAAAGATCTCCCCGACGCGGTGCGAATTCGACCTGAAACTTGGTCAACGGGTTCCAAATACCCCAAGTGTGTGTATCTGTTATTTTGGAGTCATTTGGTCATTTCAAAATGTTTATTTTAATTTTATTTCACTTCTGGATGGCAGCTTTTGACCTCAGAGTGTGAGGGGGCGCTAGCGCACCATCTATATCTATTTCACTGCACACCTCCTCACCCGAACAAGAGTCACGTGTGCAGCCAGAGCCAATCGCTGCGCACACAGCTAAGCAGACGCAGACTGCAAACACACGAGTGAGAGAGGGGAAGATAGTTTAGACCGGAGTAATTTGGTGAAGCAAAACGGTCAAAACATTAATTTTATAATTACGGCTCTCTCGATAAGAGCGCGGTATTGAGCGCGTTACTTCCGGTTCCGGGTCCATGACGTCCCAGTGTCAGTTTGTTCGGGTTAAAAAAAAAAGGTCAAAATTAAAAACGTTTTTGTAAATACTTTTAAACACTTGCTGTACGTTCAGCTCACATAAAAATCTTGTTTTCAAATATGTAGAATAATTGTGAATTTATCAGCAGCAGTAGTAGTTTTAATATTTTAGTTAATTTTTTGCAGGCACCTTTTTTGTCCATCAAATGTATTTAAAAGAAACTAAAACTAAAGAGAGAATGTTACTTAACTGTCGAACCTTGTCATAATTTTATTTATTTATATATTTTTTTAAATTAAAAAAAAAGTGTTTATGGTCTCGGTCTCGGCTCCTGGAAGTCTTGGTCTTGTCTTGGTCTCTGTGCATTCTGGTCTTGGGCAAGTCTTGGTCTCGGATAGTGTGGTCTTGAACACAACACTACGTCTTTGTACATCCAACCTTCAAACACGTACTCATTTGGCCATAATTGTCCATAACTGTACTTAAACTCCCACATGAATGCATACTTCCAATGGGCATTGTACTAGTACTGTTAATTTGTGGTGAATTTGTCCAAGAAATTGCCTAAAAAGGAACTATGAACATTTCCCGATTAATTGTTGAATATTTCTGTGTACCTCCTGCAATGTGCTCCTGTACCCCTACAGGGGTACGCGTACCCCTTTTTGGGAACCACTGCTGTAGGCAATCCCCCTTAGTGAGGATGGTTAAAACCAGAGGTCTATATGCACTCTGGGTACTGCTGTGAACATTTTAATCGCTTGTAATAAAGTGACTTTATTCACTTTTTAGAAGGTGATTGTTTTATTTTGTTTATGTTAGGATGAACCTCTGAGATTTTGAATGAATCCTGCAGGTCTAGGGAAGACATTCACACATCAACTCCTGCTGCTGACCTTCAATAGGGACAACACTGGACAGCTCAACCAGAAATATCACTTTTGTGCTCTTTGAATAATTTTGTACTGCTTTAGAATCTCAAACTTCCCTAAATGAATATACAGTTACTTCCTCATGGATATCACACATAACAGAAGAATGTCCTGTTTTTTATATACCATATTTTTCGGACTATAAGGCGCACTATCAATGAATGGGTCTGACTGGGTCTATTTTCATACATAAGGACTATAAGGTGCACCGGTTTGTTGTTATTATTATTATTATTATTATTATTATTATTATTATTATTATTATTATTATTATTATTATTATTATCATTATTAATATTATAATTATTCTTATTATTAAGTGAAACAAAATAGTCAGATAAGTCAAACTTTATTCAACTCATTAACAATAACTCAACATTGTTCAGGTTTAACACATAAAATACAGAACAATACACTCACTTTTTCAGTTCAGTATGTTAAAGCACAGTACAGGTACATATCACTCCGCGAGGCGTCAGACTACAGTAGCCCTAAAGTGCCAAAAATCCATCAAGCAGTGCAGCTTCATAGTTCACCAAAGTTGTACTAAAACATTTTGACATGTTAATTTCATACATAAGGCGCACGTGATTATAAGGCGCACTGTCGATTTTTGAGAAAATTAAAAGATTTTAAGTGCGCCTTATAGTCCGAAAAATACGGTACACAAAATACCTATTTCTCACAAATATTGTTCAAAAATCTGTGTTAGTGAGCACTTCTCCTTTGCAGAGATAATCCATCCCACCTCACAGGTGTGGCATATCAAGATGCTGATTAGATAGCATGATTTTTGCACAGGTGTGGGTTTGCTGCACAGACTGTCAGAAACCATTTCAAGGAAGCTCATCTGCATGCTCGTCCTCCTCATCGGTGTCTCCATCTGACTGCAGTTTGTCGACTCAACCGACTTGAGTGATGTCAACGGATGGAGTGGCCCGTGGTGGCGGTGGGGTTATGGTATGGGCAGGCGTATGTTATGGAAAACGAACACAGGTTAATTTTATTGATGGAATTTGTTTGATTGCACAGAGATACCATGACGGGATGTTTTGTCATTCATCCGTGACCATCACCTCGTGTTGCAGCATGATAATACACGGCCCCATGTTGCAAGGATCTCTACACAATTCCTGGAAGCTAAAAGCATCCCAGGTCTTGAACGGCCACCATACTCACCGGACCATGTCACCCATTGAGAATGTTTGGGATGCTCTGGATCAACGTATACGACAGTGTGTTCCAGTTCCTGCCAATATCCAGCAACTTCACACAGCCATTAAAGAGGAGTGAACCAAAATTCTACAATCAACAACCTGATCAACTCTATGCAAAGGAGATGTGTTGCACTGCGTGAGGCAAATGGTGGCCAGATACTGACTGGTTTTCTTTAAGTATTTTTGTCATTACTATTTTTTTTATTTATTTCTTTTTTTCATTGTCGTTTTGTGTGATTTTTTTGTAGTTTTGTTGTATAATTTTTTTTCTTTATTTTTGTGTTTTTTGTGGTTGTCTTGTGTGGTATTAATGTACATTTGCCTATTCTTGTAGTCATTTTGTGTAATTTTGTTTTTTCTTTTGTGTATTTTTATGTAATTTTGTAAAAAAAAAAAAAAAAAATAGGCCCAAGGGCCGCATATGGCCCCTGGACCACCAGTTGCCAATGTCTGGTCAAACATGAGATGTTAAAAGCTCAATAAACTGCAGCTCGTAGGGTATATTAATGTTCTGCGTTGCCCTTTGCTTGTTGTTAAATTTACTCGTTACATAATAAATCCTTAAGTGTGCATAAATGGTAAAAAAAAGACAGACCAATTATTTTTTAATAACTTTTATTCTTTCTCTTCTTACACATAACGTTTCTTTAGTTGTAATATAGCGTTTGCAGGCGACAGAGGAGAGAAGATAAAGGCGTCTGAACGGCAGGTTCTTTAGGGTTCAGGTGTTTGAGCATTACTATATGAAAAGCAAAAGTCCTGTTTTAGGATGAGGTGTCTACTCTGACTTCAGACCCTCCCTGATGCGGTTGAGCTCATAACACAGGGTTTCATAGCGATACGCCATGCGGATCTGAGCCACGTTGGTCTTACGGATGTCGTTGCCCTCTGGCCCCTCCTTCAGGTAATCCTTCCCCAGGTTGTGGACCTTCTCCTGCAGCGTAGAAAGAAATTAAATGAATGCTTTGATGAATGGCATTAAAACCCAGCATGTCAGAGAATGTAAGGCCTCAATGGCCTGGTGTGTTTTACCTCATGAGACAAGGCACTCTGTATCACGCTGTTCCTGGAGATCTCACACATGTCACAGGTGCTAAGCTTAAAGACTTGTGCTGCGATGGCGTACTCCTCCATCAGGGGCTCCTGTGGGCACAGATAAATCCTCAATGTGTGAATTAAAGTCCCTCTGTTTAGTCAATTAAACTTTATTACGGACTCATTCAATATATTATTGTTTCTCAAACTTCTTTGTCTCAAGTCCTCCCTTTCTCTAATTTCTGAATCCAAGTACCTCCTTTGTCCGACTACAACATTTTGCTTACAAAACTTTTTAAAATGAACTATAGAGCATAGCAATGGAATGAACTAGTGACAACACACATTTTAAAGAATCTCATTTTGTAAATAAGTGGAAAGAACAAGTATTTAGTGCAGTGGTTACCAATCGTTTGTAGTCTCTGACCCCATATTGATATAAAGAATTTCTGCATTTCTAGAGGTAGTTGTAAATCACATTTAAGCACAGATTTTACTTTTTATTTACTTGTTTTTTTTTGTTTGTTTTTTTTACTGCATTTTAGTTTAACTAGATTTATATTTAACAAAGTGAAAGTATAGAAATACAGTTGTTTAAGACTGTGTGTTGTTTTAATTAAAAAAAAAAAAAAAAGATGTCTTAATTTTTCGGACTGACCAAGACTGACACTTCATTTGCTAATTTTTCTCTCTCTCTCTCTCTCTCTCTCTCTCTCTCTCTCTCTCTCCTTTTATTTGTTAATTTTCCACTCTCTCTCTCTCTCTCTGAAGTACCCCCTGTACTGCCATCGCATACCCCTAAGGGTATATGTACCCCCATTTAAGATTAAGAAACATTAAGAAACACAGCAATATATAAATGTAATCCAACCTCATAAGCAAATCACCTTCAAAATAAAAGCATGTTTTTACTCTGTTTTTGCTGAAGCACAGGCCTGCAAACTACTGAAAATGGCTCTGCAACACATTTTTTGGTACATGTGATCATCATCATCATCATCATCATCATCATCATCATCATCGTCATCATCGTCATCATCGTCATCATCATCATCACAATTCTGATTCCGACCTTGGTGTAGTGGAACTGCATGGGGTCATCAGTGGACAACGATACCACCAGGCCTTTCTTGTGGAACTCCAGCAGGGGGTTCTTGGCATATTCCAGAAACAGGCTGTTGTTGCTCAAAGGAGACATGGCGATTGGAAGCTGGGCCAAGAAGTACAGGTACTGCAGGACGGGGCTCTGTTTGGAAGGTATTGTTAGAAAAATGTAATTACTGAGGCAGTTTAGGTTGATAGGAATTATAACAATTACTGGTATTCTTCTCTTATGTAAATGACCAGATCTTGAGATACAAAAGCCGTACTTTAGCGTTTAAATAATGGTATTGTTCACCAGAAAAATGACCCGGCCCTGAAATAGACTTAAAACATTGCCCAATGAAATCCATTTAAACCCAATGGTCTGGGTTAAACTGTACTTGCATTGTGCTATCTGATCCAGAACTGTGGTAAAATTGTATCTACTTAACATGTTTTAACACTAAACTAAGCAGTTAAAACCTGATTTGATATTGAACATCATAGAATAGCAATAGCAAAAACAACAGACTGCATTTGGTGTCTTGGTCAGGAGTTTTTTTTTTTTATCTCCATTATAAAAAAAATGAATTAACATAAACTGTAATTTAAAAAGAGAAACCTATGTTAAAGTGTATCTAAATGGCGAAAGATGCATTGAAAACATTTGGTACAATATCAGTTGCCACGTACTGTTTAAAGTATAATCTAACAAATATGTCTCCTTAAGAATTAAAGCACAGGATCTTAATCTTTACATTTTCAATGCAGGAAAATGGGTCCACCAGTCACTATTGGCAAAGGGTTTGATTAGTTCAACTTTAATTCTTGACCAGAAAAGTCTGTGCTTAAATAAAAATACATAGGATAGGCCACTCAATAATAATGGTAACTCCTGGTTCATATTATGCTACGGTTCATATAGTTTTTTTCCCATTGTAAATTTTATCGAGATTTATGGCTTGGTGAATGGATTATTGTATGGCTGGATTATTGCATTGTTACGGCTGATGCCTCCTGGACTCTCAGCCTGCCCTTCCTCCCTCTCACTTAAAACACCTGATTCACATCAGTATTCAGAGCCCATTCTGCTCCCCACTTGACAGTTTGTAAGTTTGGGTTGAAGATTTCTGGTAGTCTTGTTTTCATATTACTTACTGGTAGTATAGATTTAGTGTTTTTGTAGTTTAGAGAGTGGATGCTGGGTGCATCCCTACTTTTGTTTAGTTTGGCCAGGGTCTACAGTCCCTTTTGTTGCGTTGAGTTATTTCTCATTCTGTTGCTACATTTTAATAACTTTGCTTTAATAAATTGTTTGAAAACCTTTATTTCTGTTATAGCGTCTTTTTAGTTATGGCCCCTCAAGCCTTTGGGTACACATCCTGGAGGGGGCTGTAACATACCTGGTTTGATAAATGTATGGATGAACTGATGGATGTATGTATGTATGTATAGAAAGATATATAGATGGATGTTTTACCTTCTTGAGGTGGAGACCATGGACTGTTGGATGGATGGGCTGACTGATGGATGCTCTACCTTGTTGAGGTTGAGACAATGAACTGTTGGATGGACTGACTGACTGACTGACTGACTGGATGGATGGATGGATGGATGGATGGATGGATGGACTGATTGATGGATGCTCTACCTTCTTGAAGTTGAGACAATGGACTGTTGGATGGACTGACTGACTGACTGACTGAATGGATGGATGGACTGTGGGACGGATGGATGCTCTACCTTCTTGAGGTTGAGACCATGGGAGATGTTGTCAGCAGTCATGAAGGCAGCCAGCAGGTGAGTGACAGCTCCAGCCTCCCCACAGTGAGGTCTGAATGTGAACGTGTTCATTCCTCTTTGTCTGGAGAGCAAATATGACACCGATGTTATTCCTTGGACACAACACAGAGTACGTCTGCTTGTGGGGCTTGTGACTCACTTGCGGAGCTGGTTGAGAACAGTGATGTTGGCATACATGTAGTAGATGTAATATGTATAGGACGGGTTCTTAGCGATGTCCCACTCTTCTGGTTTGGGGCTCTTTGTGCAGAACATGTGTCCGCTGTGTTTGGACTCATCATCCACGCTGTCAAATCCTGTCACCTACACAGTGGCAGAGGACAACAGAGACATCACTCGGCAGCTTCTGTTGCTTCCTTGAGTTTGATGGCCTGTGAATGTACCGTACATGTTTGAGGAAGATGCTCAGGTCTGGGTTGGACTTTGGGTCAATGGTGGCCTGGAATACAGGGAGGAAAATGTTTTCCAGCATCTTTCCAAAGTGGGGCACAAAGTTCCTGCCTCTGAAGATGTCACTGGAAAATAAATGGGGGGGGGAGGGAATTGTAGCAATAACATATCTTGAAAAAAACAACATTGTGAACATGAAGGGCCTGTACTATGAAGCTGGATTAGAATATCATGGATATCTCTCGGTTAGCTTCACCTAACCAAACATTCTCCATCACAGAGCAGCTGTACTACGAAGCAGGCTATCAACATGCTCACTCAACCCAGAGATTGCAGCGTCAAACCAATCACAAACATGGAGAAACTGTGTAGAGCAACTATGTCACAATTAGGGCTGGGTATTGCCAGGTAACTTGCGATACAGTATGTCAAAATATTCTTTGCTCACAATAATGATATCACGATACAGCGATTATAGAAATTTGGTCCATGATACATTACGATATCTGTCACTGAAAAAATTCAGAATGCGACTGCACTGAATCCATTTCACAGGAATTGCAAAACATTGTCAATCAATTTCACATGAATGACAGCCTAGTAAAACAGAGCAAGTAAGTAATCCATATATCCACTCCTCACCTATTGTGTCTCATTGTACTGTGTATGCACTGCATTATCTATGTGTATCATGTATATATATATATATATATATATATATATATATATATATATATATATATATATATATATATATATATATATATATATATATTGTCATGTTTTGTATGGAGCAATTTAAAAAAATAAATAAAGAAAATAAAGAAAATTTATATTTGGCGCCAGTGAATCGAAACGTATTGTAAGACGAAACCTTGAGATATATCGCGTTATCAATATTTTGGCACACCCCTAGTCACAATTGAATAATAAATCTTTAAAAATATGAATAATTAAAATTCATAGTTTAGACCTAACACAACACTGTCAGCAAAAGCAGGAAGAAAGGAATGCAGGCAGAGAATTGATGACTGTTAATGCTTAAATTAGTGAAATTATACAATATGAATTCATGGGAGAATAAACGGACACTGATCAGTTTTACTTCACTAAGGCACAGACCGTGCCTGTGGCTCTGATACATCAAAAGGTGGACAATATTTGTATTTTATACAGCCTGTATTATCTCACAGGATGAAGGCTCTCAGCATCACCACACAATACATGAATTAATTAATTAATTGATTGGTCAGGAGGTGGGGCTTTCATACTTTTTATTTATTTTTATTTATTTATTTATTTATTTATTCAGTTCATTTCCGACATGGTTGCAATCACAAAAATTCACTTTGACATTCAGAGCAAAATCACATCATCCTTTTTTCTTTTTTTTTTTTTGCTCATATCCTAGGCAGAATAAAACCTACTGCCGACCAGGTTAGTCATTCAGCCTAAGTTACCATAGTGATTGAGCCTCGTAAGAAGTTAACCAGCGTCACAGTACAGGAAACGCGGAATAAATCCTGGAAGTTAGCGCGATAAGAGGAAATTCAGTTTCGTAGTACAGGCCCAAAGAGCTTCACTCTTATCTCCATCCTTGCAGTTGTTTTGACCAACTCTTTTTCTCACTTACTAAATCCTGGGAACTTGAATCATCCATTTGAGGTGGGGGGAGTAGACTCTCTGCCGTACAAACCAGGATGACAGTTTGCTCCACTCACTAGAATTGCAGCCATAGATGGACAGCCGAGGTTCAGCGTACTGATACTTCGACTCCTCCAGGTCACCGGCTACTTCCTGGAAAAAGTCCAATTAAGCACATATCACTCAATGTCAAGCTTTGTCATTGCATTCCACATGTATCAGGATTTCTCTTTTAGATGGCCAGGATCAGTGACTAGAAACTAAGGCAAGGCAAATGTATTTGTATTTGTATAGGGCATTTCATGCAAAAGGCAGTTCATTGTGCTTTACATGATTAAAAAGTGCAACAGAAAACCTTGATGATGGTAGCGAAGTACTCTCCATTGATGTAGTTCTCCGTCTTCATGTACAGGTCGCGCAGCTCGCTCGCTCCCACGGGGTTGTATTTTGCGTTAAACTTGTCAAAACGCTGGAAAGTTTGTCTACCCTTGACAAAACAAACAAGAAATCAGATTCAGATCAAAGATTCCAATATTGAATGGTGAATTACATTTTTATCAGGCATGATGTAGGCCACATGTATCAATAAACTGAAGATTATTTGCCTGTAAAGAAAAGGTTGAAAGGTGCGGTTCAAAAGTCTGTTTTGATCTTACACAGAATGATCTGAATTGAAAAAACATTCCTATACATTCATTTACAGCAGTGGTTCTCAAACTGTTTTTTGGCTCAAGTACCCCCTTTCTTTAACTTCTGAAGGACCCCCCTTTGTGTGACTACAACATTTTGCTTAGAAAACAACTATAGAGCATAATGATAGAATGAAGAAGTGATACACATTTTAAAGAATCTCATTTTGTAAATAAGTGGAAAGAAACAGTATTTAGTGCAGTGGTTCCCAACCGTTTTAGGATTGTGACCCCATTTTGATATCAGAAATTTCTGGCAACTCCAAATATTATTTTTTTTCTATAATTTTTACTGCGTTTTAGTTCGACTAGAACGTGTGTTGTTTTAATTAAAAAAAAGAGAAAAAGAAAAAGAAAAAAGAAAAAAGAAAAAAGAAAAAAAGAAAAAAAAAAAAGAAAAAAAGAAAAAAGAAAGAGAAAAGAAAAAGAAAAAGAAAGAGAAAAAGAAAGAGAAAAAGAAAAAGAAAAAGAAAAAGAAGAAGAAGAAAAAGAGGAAGAAAAGAATAATAATAAAAAAAAAAAAGAAAAAAAAAATCTATTTTAATTTTTCAGAAATTTCAGGCGACCCTTCCCCCCAAGATTGAAAAACAGTAAATTAGTGGCTCCTGAATAGATTTTTATCATTTTCGGTCATATTACGCCTGTGGTTGGACCAAGACTGACATTTTATTTGTTAATTTTTTCTCTCTCTCTCTCTCTCTCTCTCTCTCTCTCTGTCTGTCTCTGTCTCTCTCTCTCTCTCTCTCTCTCTCTCTCTCTCTCTCTCTCTCTCTCTCTCTCAAGTACCCCTGTAGTGCCATTGCGTATATCTAGGGGTACACATACCCCCTTTTGAGAAATACTGGTTTACATGACTCCATATTTCACAATGTAATGTACAAAACCTTTCTGACAATGATAGAGACCAATTTTAAGACATTGTTTACAGTGAGGATCAAAACAAACTTTTGACCTTTGACCTATTTTTCAAAACAAATTATCTTTGAGGCCGACACGTGTCTTTTTCTGATAAAAAAAAAAGACAAAACTATCATCTCCAGCAGCTTTAAGCTTTTTTAAAACATTGCATTAGCTATTTTGACATAGTAGTCACATTGACTGAACCTACAGCATGCACATCCAGTGAGTCCACAGTGAGATCGTAGGGATGCATGTTGAGGGTCTGGAAGAGCTCCTTCATGGTCAGCTCTTTGCCCTGAATTTTGCAGACCACTCGCTCTGCATCTTCACGGTAAGTCTTCTTGATGAAGCGCAGCAGGTGTTTCTGGTTCATGCAGGCAGCAGCATGGATGTGAGTGTCCACCTGTAGAAGAACACAAAGTGTTGAGTTTACTAATGTAATACACATATGCAGTCATAGGGGGCGCTAGAGTATCCTTAACATATTTAAATTCCATTCATATCACCGTCACATGTTTATTCAACTGAATTTACTTCTTTGGAATTTTACAAAAGCTCTAATCAGGGTCGGGGTCAATTATAATTGTAGTCACATAATTTGTAATTAATTACAATTACAAGTATAATTGTAATTGTAATTTCAAAAATCTGTAGCTGTCGTATTCATAATTAAGTTGTAATTGAGTTCAGATAATTGACTTAGTAATTGTAATTGCCATTCAAATTCTATGTAACTATGTACAGTTCTACATATACGTAGTTAACAGTTATTAAAATATGTTTCATATCAAGCATTCCCACATTTTACTATTTAAAAAAAATAAATAATTGAAATCGAGAGGTATACCGACACAAAAAAAAAGGCTCAGATGCCCACACCAAAAATATAAAAAACCTAAATTTCCATCGATAAGAAAGCCTAATACAGCAACCAATAAATAGGAAATGAATTAGATAATAGATATTAGTTTTAATGCTGTGGCTCCATTTATATACTGTGGCTTTTAAACCGTACTGAGAACTGGCATTATTGTTTTTGTATTTTTATTTATTTTAATCTCATTTTCTTATATTTGTGTAAAGTTTTATAAGCTCTGTACAGCACTTTAGTCAACGTCTGTTGTTTTTAAATATGCTCTATAGATAAAATTGACTTGACTTGTTTTTAGTCTATTTTACAGCAGACTTAGGAGCCCTTATCATAAGAGAAGCCATTGCTTACAGAAAAAGTTCTTTTTTTCAGGCTTAATAATTTATTAATTGTAATTAAACTTTAGTAATTGAGAACTTAATTCAAAAATTGATTTTCTAAGGATAAAGGATAAATGTAATCAAGAAAAATGCTGGTCACTGTAATCACAACTGAGTTGTAATTGAACATGGATTATTGAAGTCGTAATTGTAATTTAACAAATGGGATTGACCCCAACCCTGGTTCTAATGTATTCAAATACATTTAATTTAATTCCATCCAACTAATTCAATTCAATGTATTTTTGGTTTTATATATTAAATCAAATTTGATTCACTTCGACTTCATTAGATTAGATTAGATTATAATTACGTGAGTAGGTGATGTGTTTGAGGGCTAATAGATTGATTCAACAATATCAAATCTACACAAAGTTTTTCCAACAGGTAATTCAGACACGCCACACAAACTGATGTACATGTTTTTGGATTGTATGTATCGGCAATACAAATGCAACTAATAAACATGCAAACATTACGTATAGAATGGTCCCACATTTATAGCCACAAACCCAGAATTATAACCAGAGGCAGAAATGCTAACCACCACACTAACGTGCATTTCATTTTGCATGAATCTTTGTAAAACGAATGAATATCCTCTTCTTTTCAATTCATTCATCTGTCCACATTCATCTTCCACACGTTAAAGAAAGAACAGATGTTCACCTTCCTGCAGTTGTAGAAATCCCTGTGAGGATTCAACTTCAGCTCTTTCATCTCCTCCATCTCATTCAGCATCTCATGCACATTGAACTTAGACATGAGGAACTTCAGGCGACGGTGAGTGTAAGTCTTTCTGTGACACAAAAAACATTTTTTTACTCAAATATTCATCATATCTGAATGCTTCACTTCTACATAATTTTTAACTGCACTTTTCTACCACCTGGAAACAATTTAATAGAGTTATTTTCTTATTAAAAATCACTTTCATGTGGATATATATATTTAAAAACACAGGTTTAGAACAGCTTTTTTGATTATTTATTTATTTATTGATATTAAAATATTAACTGGGGAAAAAAATGCTCTGTTTAATTTATTTATTTATTTTTTTTTGAAGTTTAAGTTAAAGAAATATTTTCACTTGCTTTATTTTCAATTGACTTGAATTCATTAGCGTTATTCTATTTAAAAAGTATTTGCACATTTTGACAAAGCTTTATTTCTAAACAGATGTTTTTGTGGAAAATAAATTAAGTTCCAATTGTGCAAGATTTGGTCTCTTCCTTTTTAAGTTTATACATGAGATGTTTACTCATGTATGGAAGGGGAAAGTGGCAAGATTATTACCAAAAATAAACGTTCGGAGTGAAAGTAACTAGAAACTTTTACTTTGAGTACTATTTAATTGAGCTACTTTTTATTTATTTGCACTTAAGTATTTTATCTATGACTTACTTGCATTTGAAAATTTAATCTATGACTTACTTGTATTTGGGTATTTTATCTATGACTTAATTGTACTTGAGTAGGATATGTCATTACTCTTTACACCTCTGCACACTAGTAAACCAAAATCAAGTTCATGTACTACAACATTGACTACAAGTCGAGCTTAATAATGGTTGATGTCAATAACATGCATGTGCCACTCCCAGCCACCAGAGGGCCCTCAAGAGGCCAATGATGTATGTCTCTTTCCAAACTATAACATAATATAACTTACTAATAGAATAATAGAAAGTTACTTATATGTGAAGGAGTTAGGACTCTCTCTGAGTTTGACAAAACAGGGGTTTATAAAATACAATATTTCATCTAACTACAGGACTTACAGGAGTTTGAACTACAATAGCAAAACAGTAACCTTGGTTCCAGACTCACGTTGGGCCTTGTGCGATGAGAGCAATGAGGAAGTTCATGTCATCAATGAAGGTGTTGAAGTCTGGGCTGGGCAGGTCTTTGGGATTGTGCTTATCCGCAGCGGCGGCATCAGCGTACACGTAAATAACGCCATCCTTCATACGGGCAACGTAGCCCAGGTTCTCCGGGAGGTTCGTGGTATCGAATGGGTCTTCTCCGTTCTGTAGAGGAGGTGTGAAGACTGAGGAGGGATGAGTGGGATAAGTGAAGGTGACTGAACTAGAAGATGTTCATACTCCAAGCTTCCTCACCTGGCTGAACCTGATCCTCGGGTTTGAAGATCTCTCCCTCGATGTCTCGCAGGTACTCGGAGGCGGTTCTTGGGAAACGCTGATAGGCGAGTTTCATGTACTTTTCCCTGATGGTCAAAGCTCGGTACAGACCCTTACATGAAAGCTCAAAGTCATCCATGGTCACCTGAGAAACACAGATTTCACACCAAACTTCAGTATTTAGAAGCTACTGAACAAATTCTTAATTAGATTTTTGTAAAACACATTATTATAAAGTTCATCCATTATTTTCACACACGTGCTTTACTTAATACCCGAATACATTTATTTTCAGCAGAAAAAAGTATTTATGGAGTTTAGATACTCTTAAATCTCCAACTCAATACACAAGATCATCTTGTATCTGATAGAATTACATTGGAATAGCTTTTCTTGGATGAGAAATGACACAGTGTTGCTAATTTAATCAGATATTATATGTAATATCTAAACCTAATATGTTTTTTACCAGCGAGAGATTCCAAATAAGCTGCAAGAAGATATACTAACGCTGTACAGTCCTCAGGCTTTAAAGGTCAAACCCAAAGTCATGAAACCTAAGACCTGTCAGGGTCTCAGATGATCTCCATTCATGGGTCTGTGCTGGTGTCAGAGAAGCTGTATTAACACTGACCCACAGACACATTATATACCAGAACCAACTTGACCAAGGTCTATGTTGGCACGCTGAGACTCCAAATGATGATGTGTTTCTAAATAACGTCTTCCCTTTAATGCCTCAGGATAATGACGTAATATGATGATTATTGTCTGGATTATTGAGTACTGAATTAGACCTACTATTCTCAGATACTTGGATAATACAGAAAAAATATTTGTCTTTTTTTTTTAGAAAATTAATTCACTACCATTCAGAGGTGAAAGTAACGGATTTCAAGTACTCACTTTACCATAAGTGAGTTGCTTTAATGGGTACTTGTACTTTTTAAAGTATATTTCTAATTCCAGTCATTTGACTTGTACTTAAGTACGTTTTAAAAGAAGTAAAGTAATTTGTTACACTTCTACACTTCTATATATTTTTTTGTTTTAAAATGATCAACAAACATTGTGAAACTACAAAACATGAAATGACCAGACAACACTCAAACGCATCACATCATAGCCAACCAAACAAATTAAACATAATGCACTGCATTGAATAATGTTTATTTTCTCAGTTTTAGAGTTTATAAATGTAGCTATACTTAGAGTCTAAAATTTTTTTTTTATTTGAAATTGAAATAATTGGTGTTATTTTTATCTTTGTGGGGAAAAAAAGAAGTTGCAATTGTGGTAGATTTGGTCTCTTCCTTCTTAAGGTTATACCTGAGATGTTTAGTGTATGCAAGAGAACTGTGAAAGTAACTAGTAACTTTTACTTTGAGTTAAGCACTATTTAAATGAGCTACTTTTTACTTTTACTCTGAGTATTTTATGAATGACTTACTTGTACTTGTACAATTTCAATGAAGTAACAGTACTTCTACTTGAGTAGGATATACAGTATCAGGACTTTGTATACCTTTACTACCATTGTATCCAATTATAAAAGTTTTAAAGTTCTAGCTTTAAATTTAGGATCCATTTTCAACCAATCGTCTCCTGTGTCTTTATAAAGCCGTAAAAAGAAAACTGTACCCCAGCTGCATAGTCGCCAATGATGCCCACTCTCTGAAAGTCCGGCACTTCCAGGTAAGTGGGGGTGTCCACTTCCACTGACGTTACATGGGCGGCCTGACGAGTTGACGTTGACACGGCCATGGTTCTGCAATGCTTCTTACTGAGGATAAAATGTAAAAGTCACCATGTAATGTTGCAATGTCTATAAAGATTATCAGACTGTCAAAATAGTGCTTCTTTGGTCAACACCAACATGCAATGGTAGGGCGCACTTGCTATGTGAAACTACACAATTGTTGTTAGTTAGCCTAAAGATGTGTTGCTGGGTCCAAGTGGGCCCACAGTAGAAGGTAAAGATAACAGAGAAAACATGAATTGTCTTTTAGATGAATAACTAATTGAGTTGTAGATATCTCAGCACCTCTTAAAACAAATATTCAAGGAAACTCTAAAATATTTTGTTCTGAAATTGTTGAAAGAACTCTACTTTTTTTTTTAAATCCTTCAGTTTTTCTCAAACTATTTCACAGATTTTCTTCAAATGAAATTAAAATTTGTGGCAAATTCCATATCTATACAATTGTGAGCCACAGCCTGCAACAATCCGGCACTTTTGGCATATATATATATTTAAGTGAGGATCATGCAAGGACTAATATTTTCACTTATTGTTTGGATGATGTTGGTGCCTTACATGCTTTATATATCATTTATACATGAAAGTGCAAACAGTCAAGCAGTCAAATCAAAAAGTGTTAAAAATCTGATGATCTCACCGTTTCTGGGCATCATCATCGGTGTGCAGGTGATGAGCCATCTCCCGGTGCATGATGGGACAGTCCTCAGCCACATCAAACATTGAGATTTCATCGCGGACGTCTTCGCCTTTGGTCTCAGATGCAAAGACCTGCTCGGCGAAGGCCCTCATTTTGTCATCGATCTCTGTCAAAGGCGTCAAAATAGCAAGCTTTCAATTCCCTTTATAAATAATGTACTCACGCAACATGATGCAACAATCAAATTAAGCTAACCAAGCCACACTCACGCTCAGCACCTCCTGGTTACTGAGCTGAGCTGAGCAGATTTGACAGATTACATACAATGGAGATCAATCTTTATGGCGTACAAGGCATTAATTACTTGAACAAATTCGAAAAAGACACTCGTGCAAAAACAAACATTACACTACCAGGACAGTAGAAAAACATTAAAAGCCTTTTTTCATACGTAACTCCACATCCATTCTCCTGTTCCATGCATACAATCACTCAGAATTCTAACAAAGTTACATTAACTTATATATTTTTTACTTAATTTTTTTAAAAGTCATCAATCTTAAATGGCTGGAGTTATAAACCAAGTTGAAAGAAAGCAGAAAACTAAAGAACAGCATGTGCCAAAGACCAAAGTCATGTTTTGTAGTGCAAACACTCCAGTTTGGAGCATAAAACTAAAGAGTTTTCCTTTTTTCACTCTTAATACTCACTCTGTCCATCTGATTATTCCAGCAAGAGAGATGCATCACCCAGAGTAACACCACAAAAAAGTGTTCGAAAGGCAGTGGTTAGAAAGTGTTACAATGAATGTGTTAAACAGGAAATAAGTTCCAATACTTCAACAGAAAATAAAACAGCCTTTACAATATTGATCAGAAATCCATGCAGAGATAAATGAGCAGGAAAATTAGATATCAGTGATTCAGGCATTTTACCAGTAAAACAACGACAGGGCACTGATACATGAGGACATGTTGAGGAGGCTACATGATCGTAGTAATACAAAGGAAGTGAAGGAGTCACTTTTGGTTTGAATGAAGCAGGTAAATGAAGAAATACAAAGTGCATCTTAAAGCAGACGTGATGTCATGGTTCCGGTGTTCTCTTGTATCCTGCTCACGTTTGAACTTCTGAGGATGCATCTTTGTACAAAGCCAGCTGCTGCTAATGCATCCTTGTGAAAACTCAGTGTGCTGGTTGCAAAAACATTGGCGTTCAGAGGAACAGTTATACACAGTGTAATACATAGAGTCCATTTGACTATTTTAATTGTAATCAGGGAAAGCAAAACATGGAGGGATTATATTTGAAAACAGCAACGGAGAACCAATGATTGCACAGAAGAAATAGACCAATAGAGAAGATCCCCTACGGAAATCATCTGTAACGGCTAAAATAAATCAATGGGACACAATCAATGAGTGAAATTGAATCATATTTGATGATTGATGTTGCCATTAGATATATCTGGTTTACAATATGTGATAAACATCAATTTACTGATTCATATTAATGTGAGTAATATGCAATGTTGTCCATTCACCAACTCTAACTGATCCACGAAGATTCATTCTTCAAGTACTCTTATTGTTTTTCTGTTTTTTTTTTATTACTTATTGAGTTTTCTCTACATTCTGGAGCATAGTGTGAATTTCCACTTACTACTTAACTGGTGAATGTTAGTCTAATACTATTGTACGCCATGCCATGGTATTTGAAGTGGAGAAATCAAATGACGTGTACCATAAGAAGCTACAAGATTTTGACTAGATTCTTCTTTTCTAGGGCATGTATTAATAATAATATTATCCTGATGTTTCAACTGAATGGATTGATAATAGCTACAACCTATTCACTATGATGCGAACTCAGTGTGTACTTCATATTGTAACTTTACACATTTTAACACCAATGAACTTGCTATAAAGCTGTCAGAGCCGTGCTCCTTAACAATAGATAATTTATGATCCCAATATTACAGACGATGTAACGTACATGACACAGTGACTTTAGTGTCGCCTTTGATTTGCATTCAAAGCATTTCGCTTCCTTCCACGTTCATCAATCTCAAGTTGATGACACAACCCTGAATTGGTTTCAGTCCTCTTCTTGTTTTGGCAAAGAAGTACCATGCATGAAAACAAAACACTCATGAGAAGTTCTTGATCAAATTTTGACACCATATATTTTTCAAACAATCTAAGGCAAGTCTTTGAAATGCTACTTAAACTCACTTGAACCTACCTGGAACCAGGACTTTCGGCATGTTGAGGCCTATTCGGTGAAATTCTCCCAGAGAAACAGCAAAGGGTGGTCAGTCGCCACTGTACGGTCGGGAAGTGAAGAACCCAGTGCTTGGTCTGTGCAATATTAGGCTCCTTGTGCCCTATGTGTAACCAGAACCCGCTGTGCCAACATGGAGCATGCCTTGAAGTAATAGGGAACTCATATGTGTCGAGATCTATTTTAGTTTAGGTGCGTGTGTGTAGGGTGTCCACCAAGGTTCCACACAGTGTTTAGACAAAGGCGGGTATGTGTGTTTGGAAGGTTTGGGTTGTATAACGTCTGCCCCTGATAGCAGCACAAGCTGCTGCAAACATGATAGGGAGATACTTCGATGAGTGCTCAGGGTCTAATGTTGCTGGCACAGGATGGTTTTCTTTCCATTGAAAAAGATGACACCATTTCTATGGTTTCTATTAGAATTACTTTCTTTTGTCAACTTCCTATAAATCAGCTTGGTGTCTATGGTAAAATAAGATCCATTATCAGTCAAATGAGTTTCAACAGGCACATACTGTAAAGGTGCGTTCACACCAAACGCAACTTCAATGACTATAGTTGCTTAAATCACCCATGATGAGTCGCTTGAACATAGTCGAGCTTTTTGCATGCGTCATCTATCCCAGTGACATGAAGACCAAGGGGAGAGACGTGGGGATAAAGTCATTGCTGATTGGAGGTTACAATTTTCAACTTTGAGCAAATTTCATCCACTCAGATTGTGTGATTGAGACGCTAGAATCAAGCGAGTCGCGTCCCTTGACGTTGCGTCATTTCCATTGATTTTGAATGTAATCTATTCGCAAGAGTCGCTGAAGTCGCATTCGGTATGGCATGCACTTCCAAAATGAAAAAAGCGCATCACATCAAACAGATTAAATGTATCGTAATGGATGGTTTTTCTTCTGCATTAAGGGAGAATTAACTCACAAACGCAAGATTGTTTTTAACTCCACCATAAACATTTAGTTTTGTTGACAAATATTCATGTGACTTGAACTTCAGAAAAGTTTTGCACATTCCATTGTGGGATTTGGAATCCTGTGGAAGAATAAAAATAGGGCGCGGAAGCAAAAAAGTTGTGTGACCGATTCTGCAAGGATAGTCTAAGCCTGTGCTGACACAGAGCAAGTAGATTTTGTTTCGCCTTAACTAATATAAAATGTCTCACGTTATTATGTTAAATGTATGAAATAAGGTCAGACTGCAAATTCAAACTTACATTTCTGATATTTAGGAAATGTTTTTACTTCATTCTTACCAGAAATTCTTGTGTTTTTGTTTCGTTGCCCGACAAGGAAGACAGTGATTGGCTTGATGCCATTTATGTCAGTCCCTGTAATATGACTCAGCGATACATTTGATTTCGGTTGTATTCTGGTATTTCCATGGAAAGCCATATCAACATAGTAATAATTTGATTACAACTACTGTTACATTTTTTTTGTGTTTTTAACTGTTTACTATTAATAGGCTGGAATTTGTATTCAGTTCAGGCCTTTGGACTGAATGACCAAACAATAATCTTGGCAGTATAGTTGGAATTTTCTATTATTATATCTGTTGACAGAAGTTCCTATTGAATTCAAAGTTAAGTAGTTTGAAATGGGGTTTTTTTTTTCTAAATGTTCAAAATAAAATGCTTTCTGTAACTGTCCCCAAACAGCAATGAAATCTGGTGAAAGAATAAATCTGTGGTTAGTCCTACAGGTCAGTGCAGCTAAAAAACATGACCAAGACATCTATTTTTAGGAGATTCCAAATGTCAAAGTTCCTTCAACACTGCAGTCTGCACAAAATGCTGCTAACAGATATCATTTCAATCCCATGGTAGGTTAAGTGTAGATATTGGTGTAAATATCAATCAATTAAAAATGCATTTTTAACCTAAATAACCAAAATGACAGATAAGTAGTGATGCTCTTGGGACGGCATTAAAATAATTAAATGAAGGAATGCATCAATGAATACTTTGCCTATTCACTACAATAAATTGATTAAGAAAAGAACACGTTAGTTCATTAATGCACAGACAGTACGGAGTAAAGTATATTTGCTGTTGCTTTGCTTTGCTTTGTTCACAGATAAAAAAATACCTTTTAATCTGACAATATTGGAAAACTACTTAGTAACAAACTTATTATCCAAACAAACCAAATGATGTCGTTCAAATACATATATTTTTAAAACCTAACATTAAGGTTCGGAAAAATGTGAGAAAGCTTTTTGAAATCCTCAAGATATTGTGTATTTATTTTATTGAGATCTTGACAGTGTTTGTTGGCCATGAGAAAACTCAAAACCTTACATGTGGTTTGCATGGAAAGAGCAGTGAAGTGAGTTCCAGTGCCTTCTCAAATTACACGTGGCATCATTACATGGACTGTCATACATGGCTACCACGCTGGGACAGGTGCAGTTTGCACAGCTTCTGTTATGGAAAGTGATTGCGTTGGACAGGCTTTTTCTCTTATTTTAAAGCTTCGAGTTAAATAGTTTTGGCCAAGGCACAGATTATATGCTAAGTTGATGTTTTGTTTATTCTGACAAGGTTTTTCAGGAAATGTTTATCTCCTGACATGTTTCGACTGTCAACTGCCAGTCTTCATCAGAGGAGTTTTGCTGAGACAAAACAGTGTTGCAAAGTAAATCTGGGGGTGTCCAGTGCAGAACTGTGTGTCGCGCTGAGAATAGTTCTTTCCATCAGAAGTCAGCACACCATAACTTTAGGTAATTTACATAACCCTGAGTAATATGAATGAGATGTCTCACTATGGGATGCACGCCCATGCTGGCAGACCTCAGAAGCAACAATCTGATTGGCTAGTGAAACGTATCCGCCCGCCACAGGTAGTCCCACCTGCCATAAGTAGCGCAGGTGTACGCCATTCAAAATAAGCACCTCTTCTCATTCGCCCAAGCAAGAAGGGTTGTCTAGTGAGACATCTCACTCATATTACTCAGAGAACCGGGGTTATGTAAATAACTTAAAGTTATCTTTCATAATCTTTGTTCGATGTCTCACTATGGGATGTGGTAACTCCTGTATTGCAGACAAGCTTATTAAGCGTACACCAGCCCGTAGGGCAAAGGTGTGTTCCGATCAGGACATCAGAACCATGCGTGCCACGCACGGCTGCAGACCCTGACTCGTATAAGCCAAAGCAATCGCCTCCACCACCCAGTGGGACGGGCGCTGCTTTGTGACAGGTTTCCCCTTATGAGTATTAGCCCAGGAGACGAACAACTGATCGCTCCTCCTGCAGCTCCCTGTCGGGTCCATGTAAGTGTGCACAGCACGGACCGGACACAACATATGAGGCCGCTGCTCACCATTAGAGGCAGAAAAGGCCTTCGTCAATAGGAGAACATGAGCCCACCACCTTCAACACAAAGGCCGGGTCGAGCTTCAAAAACATCCTTACATTGTCGAGAAGAGCTGAGTGCATAACGGGTGCACCAAAAGCGCATGGATGTCACTGACTCGCTTAGCTGACGCCAGAGCCAGTAACAAAGCTGTTTTTAGAGACACAAACTTTCATAAAACGGCAAATCAGCGGGTGCTGGCTTGCTGTTTTCTCCCCAAAGCCCACGTGATAGGCAACGATTTCTGCCAAAAACCCTCTCACTGTGGAGAAGGCTTTTCATTTGTCAATCATGTCCCTCAGAAATGACAAAATCACTCCTCCTGGACACTAAAAGGAGGTGTGTCCCTTCTGGTGACTTCATCCCTCAAACACTCTTCACTTACAATTGTGACTTATATAGATACCTAGTGGAGGAGGCTTGAGCACTCTGTATAGTGGAAATCACACGCTGTGGGAATCCCACAGCTGATACATTGAGCTACTCAAGGTCCACACCCACAGCACCAAGCACTCTGGTGCGGGTGGAACACCATCCCCTCACCCTGCGACAGCAGGTTCCTGCGCAGCGTGAGCTGCCAGGGTCAAGTGCGCAGTAACTGGTAAATCTCCGGCAGCCAGCGCATTGCAGGCCAATGTGGAGCCACCAGGATCAGTATGTGTCCGTGCTCCCTCACCCTCGACAGGGTAGGGGCAACAGTATGGAATCAGAACAGTATCATAATGAATGAACTCTTGCAGGGTTTTTCATGAATGCACAATGCTTTGTTTCACAGTTGTATTTCAGATTCACAAATGCACACGATCTGTTTTGCAAATATACATTTTATACAAACTTGTAATATAAATTCTGAAATGCACACGCTCTACTTCACAAATATTATTTTGAGGCACACTTGTAGTATCAATCCACAGATAATGCAAATTGCTGAATGTGCATTTACAAACTGCTTCTGTGCTGTGAAACATCTGCGCATTTGTGAGAAAAATCTGTGTGGTGAATTTTGAGACTACCCTGACGTCGTGGGTCAACGAACGTCACCATTGGCTGATAAAACTGATTGACAGATTCATCAGCCAATCAGGTGTGTTTGCTTTTAGCCAATCATATGGCTTCTTAGATTTTCTCCACACTTTTAAACCAATTGCAGAGGTATTGATATGTGCGCATGCGCAGTGTTCAAACAAGAGTGTGGAGAAAATGTAAGAAGCAAGTTTGCATAAAATATATATTTTTGAAACAGATTGTGTGCATTTGAGAATTTGAAATACAACTGTGAAACAAAGCATGTGCATTCGTGGAAAAACCCTGCGAGAGTTCATTCATTATGGCACTGCAAGCTAGCTCTGTTATTGATTAATTCTGATTGGCTACATTCCACGATCTCACTCTCTGTTACTACCTTCCCCAACTACTTACCAATTCCTGACAAAAGCTGAAAATATTGAACAACTTCTGGCAGAAAAAAAGTATGAATATTTAAATTCATCACAAGATGATTTATTGTTGTATTTGGTGCTACAGTATATAAAAATAATTGAACAGAATTTCATTCCAGACTTTTCTTAATCAACTTGAGTTCGGCACAGAAATCATGGAAGGTTCATTCAAGTCTTTGTACACTAAAATGGCTCATCCATGTCTTTTTGGAGCTTGCTTAAGGCCAAAGTACAACAGAAAATCAGGAAACTGTAAAATGTTCCTGAAAAGTTGCAAAAATATTTAGGATTTTTAAGATATTTAACTACAAAATCACAAACAAGCCCTCATCCATAATTTAACATAATGTACCTCATTATTTCCCTTCTTTATTAGCAAACATTCTCAATAGCTCTTTGCAGGACATACTTTATTCTGGATTCATTAATGGGTTAATGCTGATTGATCCACAGATGGAAATTATTTGTCTACATGAATCTTGTCAGTAAAGTTGGCTGGAGGACTGGAGGGTCCGTGTTCTATTGCAGTATTATTATAAATATTATGTGGGCTTAACCTTAGACACGTTAATCCCAAATACCTGCTTTAGGTACAACCATTCACTCATTCCCTCTGTTCACAGCCACCACCATTATAGCTAAGCTTCACACTTGTCACCATACTGGCTGGATTACACAACATAATAAGCACAATTTATTCTACAACCTCACATCTCACCCTCACTGCAAAACAGTCTATTCTTCCCCACCTTTTCTATTTCCTGCCTTGAGTCTCTCCTCCCTGCTCCCTTTCCCCTCCCCTTCCCCCTCCCCCTCCACTTAGGTGTAACACTGCTCTCCCTTTTTATATCCTCCCTATAATAAAAGATTTCTTACCCTTCCTTAGGGAGGGCTGGTGATGGTCACAATTAAGCAATAAAATAAATCAATGTATTTTATTGCAATAACAAAATATGCATTGCTGTCTCATAATGATTGCACTTCCTGTGGTGTTGACCTTTGACAGCATGTGCAGACAAGTAAGAAAAAAATAATAATAATAAAATAAAAATAAATAAATAAATATTATGTCAGTGCGTGCTGCCCTTTTCAATAACTAAAAGGAAAAAAACAAACCACATTTCTATATGAAAAGTGGACACAAAAACATGTTTTTAATCTGTATTTTATTTTTTTCCTTAAAGAAAGAAATGTACATGATACGGGAAGAACGACATTCCTCCAGGGCACAAATGCATTCTGGTATTTTAATTGATCTTAATTGTTCAACAGTTCCCCCTTACCACAAGATTCCTCCTCAAAATCATCCGACTGCTGAGCGCAAAGGTAAGTAAAATATTTATCTGGGAATGTTGTTTTTTTTTGTTTGTTAATTCAACCCCTGACCAATCTGAACATAAACTCTCATACTTTGGCTGCGCTAAAGCTTGACCCGCCCATGATGGGCCGACTGATTACAGAGAATTGTTAAATGAGACTCATTTGGCCGTCTCCACCACTTCCTTCTCACAGAGGCAACAAGTGTTCCAACACTGTCCATGGGTTTCTAAACAGGGCCCAATGGAGGTGAAGGTGTTTGTGGATGGTATCCAGCGCGTGGTTTGTGGCGTTACAGAGGACACGACGTGCCAAGATGTAGTCCTCGCTTTGGCTCAAGCCCTGGGTATGTGTGTCTGTGATTTCTGCTTTAAAATTTGAATATTTTCTAGTTCCTGATCCGATGTGGCAAAAGTACTAGTCTACAGTACTCAAGGAGTATCAAAGTATAGATGCTTGAATAAAAAAAATACTCGAGTAAAAGTATTGAAGTTGCTCCCTTACTTGGGTAAAAGCAAAAAAGTACTTGCTACTAAATGTACTTTTGATCTTTTAATTTTTAAAGAACTTGAAGAAAATTGGTACATGAAAATAAATTAAATTTGTTACCCTTCATGAGAATTTAGCATTCATTATAGTTTAAGTATGTAAATAAAATGTTTCAAGAAAAAAAAAAAAAAAATGCAAATGCTCAATTAAACCCAGAGGAGCTTTAAGTTTATTTCTTTTTTAAAAACTTAAAAATATGAACCATAAAACTAAGGGACCTGCCTAACAGAAAATAGCTCAAACTTCCAACATTTTTTTTATTTAGCCTCAAGAGAATCATGTTCTCCAGGCTTCTGGAATGGAGACGTGCCCTTTTTGGTCTAAAAATGTGTCCTACTGTGCTGAAAAGTCTTTCACAAGCAGCTTTGCTGTTGTTGGTTTGGTTTTTTGATGTTGTGACATAATTTTTGAAGGTCTTAAAAGTAACGAGCTCATTTATAAAATGTAAGGAGTAGAAAGTACAGATATTTGTTTAAAAAAAAGTAAGGAATAAAAGTAAAAAGACACCATAAAAATTAGAAAGTGTCTATTTGTACGGTTGCCATACGGACAACCCCAGTGCTATTAGTATGTTTACCGAAAGCGTCTTAGGGTTAAGGTTAGGGTCAGGTTATAACCCTATATCGTAACAATTTTTAGGTTTAGGGTTAGGTTTATTATTAGGTTTAGTCTTAGTCAAGTGACCTAAACTGGCCGATGACTGACCTATCACATGACCTAAACTGGCCAATGAGGGGCGCTGCTTACAGATAGAATGTCGGTATATTGTTACAGCAACCGTACGGATAGCCACTGCCTAAAAATAAACACTCAAGTAAAGTATAGATACCAGAAAAAAGTACAGTAACTAAGTATTTGTACTTCTGGTCCCTGATCAGAGGGTAGTCAGTGTCATCTCAAGTGTCTGTGGTCATAGTGTTATAGATAAATAGTGCATAACCATTATGTTTGTCTACTTGATATATCCAACTCTCCTTCCTGTTCAGGTCAACCCGGACGCTACACCTTAAGAGAGAAATTCAAGGATTTTGAGCGTTGCATGACACCTGATGAACACCTCTTGGAGACTCTGGAGAGGTATGGTGAGCAGGCCAAGGACGTCCAACTCACATTACTCCATAACGGGCCGAGCAGAGCAAAAGTCGGCCAGTGCGAGCCTTGCCCACCGCTTAGGAGAAAATATGCAGGTGGTAGAATGCGGCGGAGTAGTGGTTCGCTGAGTTTGCAACGTCAAAGTTTACCGTCGTTGAGCACCTTGAAACAAGAAGCAGAGCCGAACCAGGAAGAGCTGAAAAGACCTAAACGGAAGTCTTTGTCACTGATGGAGGAGGCTAGGGAATGGCTGGAGAACTTAGGGAAAGGAAAGGTCTACAGCACCTGCAGTGAACACAGCAAGAAAACTGAAAAAAAGAACCGATTCTCTCTGGATGTTTCTCTCGCTGTCGATAAGATGAGCTGGGTTGAAAGCAGCAGAAGTAAAGCCAGAGGCCAGAGAGGTACGCAAACATCCTGTTGCATAGGAAACCAGACGAGGTCCAAAGACAACAAACGCTCCGAGAAAAGTCCAGAGACTGAGGCAGAGCAGCTTAGCAACGTTCCAGGGGGAGATGAGAGAAATCACCTGAGAGAAACCATCATATGTCAGCTCAAGTATCTGCAAGACTTGCAGCTGCAGATATCGCACATCGACCGACAGATTTTAGAGCTCGAGGAAAACCATAAAGCTCAGTGTGCTGAACAGGAAGCTCAGGAGGAGAGGGAGCAGATGCAGTTTTGGGAAAATGAATTACGGGCTGAGGAGAGCTTTGAGAAGGATCTGCAGTGCCAGTTCTTTCAAATAAAAGCCAGGACTGTGGAGTGTAAAGTTAAACTGGATGAGTACAAGCACAGGTTGGAGGGATTGGAAATCTTCAGCAGTTCCTCTGACGTTCAAAAGGATTTAAATTTAATTTCTAAAGATGGCAAAGAAGACTCAAATGAGTCGTCGGCTGTTAAATCCGAGCATGAAAACCAGCAACATTCTGATCCAGATGAGAATGCAAATGTCAACAGGAAGTTCCTTCCCAAGGAGGACCTCAGTCCTCCTCACGCTTCGGTTCCTCTCAACCAGATAAGAGAGCGGCGGCCCACGGGACCTACAGAGCTGAGGGAGTGGTGGACACGCTGGTCAGAAGCTCAGAGCTCTCCATCACACACCAAGAAGAAAGTGATTCACCGCTCTGAACTCACCATCTACCTGTGCAGCACCAAGGTCTGAAATCAACAAAACAGACATTACATTGACTGTTTTAAAGAAACGTACAGTATATATGAACATTTCATAAAGTGTGCCTAGATTATTTTTTTTTGTGTGTGTTCATTGGCAGAGGTGAAAGTAATGGACTACAAGTACTTTGAGTTGCTTTTATGGATACTTGGACTGTTTTGAGTATATTTCTAAATAAGTAATTTTACTTGTACTTACGTACATTTTAAAAGAAGTATAGTCATTTGTTTCATTTCTACACCCACCATACTGAGTAAATTATTATTTTTTGTTTTAAAAAGATTAACAGACATTGTGAAGCTACAAAAAATGAAATGATCAAACAATTAAATGCATCACATCATAGCCGACCAAACAGATTATACGTAATGCACCACGCCAAAACAAAACAGCATTGAATGCCAGTTATTTTCTTAGTTTTAAGTTCATAAAGTTATAGCCTGAGAATTTTTTTAAAATGTTGAGTAAAATTCACTGGCATTGTTGCATTTAAAAAAGAATTATAAATTTGAAAAGCCTTTTATTCTATACAGATTTTATACAGATTAAAAAGTAGCTTAAGTTCCAATCGTGTATTTATAACTAAAATTAAACATGAGAGGTGAAATTAACTAGTAACTTTTACTTTGAGTACCATTTAATTGACCTATTTTTTTATTTGTATTTGAGTATTGTTTGTACGACTTACTTATACTTGAGTACATATTCAATCAAGTAACAGTGCTTCTACTTGAGTAGGATACATCACTACTCTTTACACCACTGTTCATTAGTAACTTGGGATCAATCAATAATCTTGAAGATTTTTCACAGGAACGTGGATCATACAAGTTATCTTTTATATTTATCTTTAAAGCAGAATTAAAACACACAAAACTAAAGAATTTCTACTGAGTGTGGGGACATTGTATTAATGCTAGGCTACAACTAGGGGGTCCAATAAATTGCACATTAAATAAAATAAGGCATGTTTAAGCAGCACAATATTTACAACAGAGGTGTAGCCATGTTTGTCTAATGTAAGCATGAATAGTGCCTGTTACTATGGTAACCAGTTCACGCTGTGCTGTACCTTTACCATTGTTTTTTGTAATTTTGCCTCTTTTTGAGTAAAGATTAAAATCCTGAGCGCAAACAATATGTGCAAGAAAGTTTTTTTTTTTTTTTTTTTTTAAACAGCACAGAAACATCTGATTTACTGTTAAAATATCTGTAATCATTAACACTGTCAGATTCTATTGTGCAAACATTCACTTTTTTGGTGTGTTTACTGAAAATACATTTGCATGTCAGTACTAGAAAAAGTCAAATACTGTGAGGGTTTGCAAAGCCTTTAAAGAGAGGTGTCAAATTCAAGGGTTGCGGGCCAAGTCCAGTCGACAACAGCATCAAATTTGGCCCTTTGGATGATTTTGCTTGAACCAAGTTGAAACATAGAGACTCTTACAAGTAAAGAAACAAAAAGGCTTTTACCAGAAGGTAGCAGACATGGATCAGTGCTTGGCCTTCAGGTATAAAGGAACATACAAATACTGTAAATATGATTTTTCAAAATAAAATCAGACAAATAATAAATAGGCAAAAGAGTGCACAAGCAATCCAGACACCCGAGGACTGTCCAAAAGGAAAATTAACATTCACATTCAAGAAAGATGTCTTTATGATGCATTTTAAACCAAATTAAGGCTCTTATTACTTAGTGATCATTGCAATAATGTTAATGAGCTAGTGTTGGTTTTTTTATCTTGTCCAAAGTCAATACAGCTGTTAAACAGGACATTTTAGAGCTCAAAGAAGGAAATTTGGGATGTTTCAAAACTAAAATGTGCAGATGTTTCATTCACACCACCTATAACTGTTGGTGCTTTTGGCGACACTCAGTGGTGAAAGTGGGAAACTGCAGGAGCTGCCACCGAGTTTCCTTTTACTGTTTAAATGAGTGATTCTTAACTTTATTAAAGATAATGAACGTGAACTCTAAAAACTTCATCAGTACCTACATAGAACTTGCAATAATACAATAATATTTTAGTCTGACAGACAAGGATTGTTGTTTTGCCTTGTTCTTTACTCTTAATTTTTTATAAACTTATATTTAATAGTGACTGTTATTTATTTTTTTAAATAATCTAGTTTATCATGGAAATTCATTTCGCAGAACAACTTCACACCAAGGTTAAGGACCACTGGTCTGAACACAATAAAATTACACTTAACATAATGTATTTTTTTTTAAGGTAACCACTTTTAATCCAATTAGAAAGCAATATTAGTGTTCATATGTGTAATAATTTTACAGATCAATGTCCTTAATCTTTCCTCTCACTGTACAGGCCCGTGTGTATATTTCTCTTCCATTTTTCTTACACTTTCTATCTACTGCTGCTGAAACACTGCAAATCTCCCCTTTGTGGGACAATAAAGGTCATCTTATTTTTGTTTTCTAATTGTAAAAATATATGTCTTATTATTCAAACATTGACACGTGAACCGTATTTAGTAAGCAGTTTACAAGTTAACACATTCTATATGTTTACTTCCAGGTGCCTTTGCAATTTCAACATGATTTGCACATAAAAACACAAAAGCTCAGTTTCATAAAACTTTAATTCAATCTTTTCATCCAAGACCATGAACAAAAGTACATGAAAACTCTTGTATGTTGTTCAACTGAAACCCAGTGATCTTTAAAGTAAAAGAATTGACTAACGGCGCATGTGCTGATGCACAACAGTTCCCCAAACTCATCTCCAAAGCACAAAAATCTGAATTTTTAATGCCTTTTGGTTTAAATGAATTTCTAATACCTTCCTCTTTAAGTTAAATTTGTTTTAATACATTTGAAGTTTAAACTTCCAACAAAAGGAAAGTAAAAAACAAAACAAAAACAAAACCACATTACATACAGTATATAATCAACCCGCACGTTTCAGATGCATATTTCTCCTCAAAAAAGAAAGCCACCAGCAGATTGTTTTAGGTGGTTGTGTGGGAATGGAATACATATCTAATTTGTTTTTCTAATTTAGCTTGCAACTTATTTTTTTAGGCACCTTAATCATAACTCCATATTCGCAGATTGGATTTTGATCAAAGCAAACATGTGCAAAACAAACACAAGTATAAAAGAACTGCAGATATAAGATGCCACAAGGAATTCTGCACCTGGGAAAAATAACTGCTTCAGTAGAGCTAGTGAATACCAAAAAGGTACTTGAAGGCTCCAGATTGGTGAAAGCAAATCCCATCAGATTAACTACTTCCACATTCTCATACATCACACACACACACAAGTACACACCATGCTTTCACTTCAGCTCTTCAATAAAGCATTTTTTTAAAAACTGCTCAAAAAAAACGAGCAGAGAAGAATCCTCAGTTTAAGCTTGCACGTGATATATGATCCTTCTTATGAAGGGAACTTTGCTTTATGCGTCTTGTAGGAAAGCATACAGCAGAGGAAACAAATAATGACATCCATCAGGTTTCCATGGTGAAGAAGAAGAAGCACAGGTATGAAGGGACGGGGAGAAAGAAATAAAGGAAAGGAGGAAGCAGGAAGTTCAAAGACATGCCAGCGCTCGCACTTGTTCACTCAGTCGGACTATCGGACACATTACAGGTGCAGAATTCCACACGAAGCAAATTCCAAAAAAAAAAAAAAAATCAGGAACAACAGCCACACGGTCACCGCTCCCATTTAAAGAGACGGAGCCAGACAGAAGATCTGATACACACACACACACACACACTCACTCTAATCCCCAGGCCCACGTTACACATGGCAGACAGAGATATGCAGACCAATGAAGCGTTCGCTGCATGTATCAGTGGGGACAACAGGATTACATATGCTGATTGCTTTAGGTGTGCGTATGGGGTTTTTCTTAAATAGTTTAGATGAATTTGTTTACAAGCATTTCTCAAATTAATATCCCTTTCCCCCCCTGCTGTTGCTCTTTGGGATAGCATCCCATCAACACCAAATAGGCTGCGTATTGCTCAGTCGATGACTCCGGGCTGCCGAATCTTGCGCTCTGAATTAAAGCCCTGCAGGAGAAGATGCGTCATTACAGTGAATGAAAAAGAAATAAAATGGTGAAAGGAAAAGTGCAGCTACTCTCTCCGTACCTTTGAATTGTCGGGACCTCGTGGCTGCCTTATGATGACCAGGCGGGGGGCGCTGGCATCGTCCAGGGTGATGCTCTTCAGCCGGTTGACCAGGCGATCGGGGCGTGGCGTTGCCACCAGTTTAGGACCCTCGCTGTGATGTCACAAAGTCAGAGTTTGCCATCAGCACTCAGAGTTTTTAATAAACACCTTAAAGTCTAGCAAGAATTGACCACAATATGAACAGATGTTCACTTATACAAGCATACCTGGTGAACCCACCTCTATCATATTATTGTTTGTGTATGTGTGTATGTTGGTATTTTGGTGGGCTTATGTGACGTTTTGGGCTTGCGTAATTTACCCATCATGGTTTAGTTCTCTACATTTACTTTCTGTTTATTGGTAGAGTTGTTATGATCTAATGCTTTTTAAGTAAACAGATTAAGAATTAGACAGTTAAAGTAAGGAACAGATAAAGCGTTTGCTTCTTTCTGTCCCTTTTCAAATTGCATTAGGATACACATGTACATTTCTGTGATTAGTGACTGTTGATCTGTGCAAATGTAATCAACTTCTTGATTTTAGTGTTTTGTTGTTAATAAAGTTTGTGACAAAAAAATAAATAAATGGGGGCCATGATAATGGGAGGCTAAACCTTTTATTTAACAAATATGATTAAAGCCTCTTAGATGAGAGTAAATAACTTAATAGAAAACATACATAACAATTGATTAAAAAGTTCACTGAGAACCATTGTAGTATAACAGACTAATAGTGGATTTCTCCCGTTTCCAATAGTTAAAGTAGCTTCAGCTCAACCGACTGAGGTTTGAGAAAAAAAAAAAAAAATATCATGAACAATGTTGAAAAACATTGGTAAAAATGGAAAAGAAAAAAAAAACTATGAAAAGGTAATTTTTTAAGTGACTAAAAATGTGCCCATGTCTGTAACTATAACGCATGCATGATTTAAATATAACAGTTTGGCATTAAGCATTTTTCTATATAAAATTCATATATATATTTTTTTGTTCTTTTTAAATCACACTCAAGAAAACTAACCTTTTAAATATCTTACCAAGGTCTTCAATTTAGGATAAAAAAAGCATAGAGATTGTTAAATTAAAAAGATATATTTAGAGCTCAAGAGAAGGAGATTTTAGGGTGAAATAATCAGCCAAGGCTAAGCAGAAATATTTGCCTGCCATGCCAGATGTTGGTTCCAAGCCTGCAAAGAACTAAACATTTGTAATAAAATAAATAAGTTAGTGTTTCCTACCTGACTCTGCGTACATTGCAGGCACTACATTTTCCAGTTCTTTGATTCAGGACCACTGAAAACTCCACCTCATCCCCGGTCTGCAGCTCTAGGCCATCCTGCACTTCTTTGACATGAAAGAAGAGCTTCTTACTCTCACCCACTTCATATGTGATGAAGCCAAACTGGAAAGTAAAGCAGAACAAATACACGGTTAAAGGTTAAACATCTGCTGAGCACTGAGTGATGGTTCGGTTTGAGATTAGAAAACATACTTGATCTTTGACACACTCCACTAAGGCTCTACGCTGAGGAACAACGTTACAGGCCATCTTCTGTCCAGTCTGAGTGATCGTGCAAACCTGAAACTTAACCAGCTCTCCTTTCTGCAGACAATCCGACTTGTTTGACATTCCCATAATTCCAAAGGGATACGTCGGCCCTTTATTACCTCCTTAGAAGGAAAAGTAACTTTAATCATTCATAAAAACAACATCACATGTTTAATTTTCCACATGAAGTGCAACAACAACCTTCTTCAGACGTTTCAATGAGTCCTTGGTATTCTGTCTGCGAGGGGTCCACGCTGCGTAAGGGACGAGTGACTCTCCCAGTCATCACTGCAGTGCTCACATCTTCACCAATGCCATTCACTAAAAGTAGGACAAGGAAAACCGTTGCTTATAGGCCGAATGTGGATAAAAATGTTCAATTAAATCAAATGCAACTATTCACACCTGCTGCCACTTTGGTAACCTTCTCAGCACTGACTTTATTTCCTTTCCCCTTGGACAGAGTGTATTCCACAGTATCTCCCAACTCCAAGCTATCCAGGTCTCCACACATTTCACTGAAAAACAAAAACATCAACATTTAAACAAAACGCCTGTGGGAAAATTCAGGAATGATTTTGGTTTGAAATGCAGACCTGTAATGAAAGAAAATTTCCTGGTCGTGGTTTGCCGTCTCGATGAAGCCAAAATTATCCTTTAGCGTAGCCACAAATCCGTGCAGTCTCTTGGCGTTGGAGGCATTGCGGTTGAGGAGCCTAATGGAGACGGCACTTTGCAGGCCGGTGCGTTTCACTTCGTTGATTGTGAAATCCACCTAGAGGACAAAAACAAAATGAAAACACTCATTTAGTTTCAGGGACATTCTCAATTTGGAGCCCAACAATCAGTATTTCTGTATTCCTGATTTGTGTTTAGAGCTTTATTTCTTTGTACTATAGACCAATCAGCAACCTTCCATTCATGGCCAAGATCATTGAGAAGGTGGTCTTCAACCAACTGAGTCAATTCTTAACATTCAACAAAATATTTGATAAATTTCAGTCAGGTTTTCGTTCTCATCACAGCACTGAAACTGCTCTTATCAAAGTGATCAATGACATAAGGTTGAACACTGATTCAGGAAAAGTATCTGTTCTCATTCTGTTGGATCTAAGTGCTGCATTTGACACTGTAGATCATACAATTTTGTTGCACAGATTGCAAACATGGGTTGGACTAAATGGAAAAGTAATGCAATGGTTTAAGTCATACTTGGAGGAGCGAAGCTATTTTGTAAGCATTGGAAACTTTGAATCTGACAGATTACCAATGTCCTGTGGGGTTCCTCAGGGATCTGTTCTTGGACCCCTTCTGTTTAACCTTTACATGCTTCCTTTAGGACAAATTTTACAGAACTGTAAGGTTGATTATCAGAGCTATGCAGATGACACACAACTATATCTATCACTGAACCCAGATGACCATGGTCCCATTGAGGTGTTGTGTGACTGTTTAGAAAAAGTAAACTGCTGGATGAGTGAAAACTTCCTTCAACTAAACCATGACAAGACGGAGGTGATTGTCTTTGGTAACAAGGAAAAGAGGACAGCTGTCAGCAATTATCTTGAGTCTCGATCTTTAAAAGCTAAAGACCAAGTCAAAAACCTTGGTGTTCTGATTGACTCAGATCTTACATTCAGCAGTCAGATCAAATCTATCACAAAAACAGCCTTCTACCACCTAAAGAACATCTCCAGAGTGAAAGGTTTAATGGCTCAGAAAGACCAGGAGAAACTGGTCCATGCTTTTATCTCCAGCAGACTGGACTATTGTAATGGTCTTCTGACAGGAATCCCCCAAAAGAGCATCAAACAGCTACAGCTGGTTCAGAACGCTGCAGCTCGGGTCTTAACCAGAACAAAGAGGTCAGAGCACATTACTCCAGTTTTAAAGTCTTTACACTGGCTCCCAGTCAGCCTCAGAATAGACTTTAAAGTTCTGCTGCTGGTGTATAAATCTGTGAATGGGTTTGGTCCAGAATACATCAGTGACATGTTAGTCAGGTATGAACCCAGCAGGTCTCTCAGATCTATGGACACAGATCAGATAGTGGAGCCCAGAGTTCACAGTAAACATGGTGATGCTGCTTTTAGTTGTTATGCTGCAAAGAAGTGGAACAAACTGCCAGCGGAGCTGAAGTCAGTATCTAATGTGAACATTTTTAAATCAAAGTTAAAGGCACTTTTTTTCTCTACTGCATATGATTGAGAGAGAGATTTTTTGTCATGTTGTTGATGTCATGATGATTTTACTGATGATTTTAATTGATTTTACTGATGATTTTAAATGTTCTTATTGATTTTAAACAATTGAATGTTTTATCATGTAAAGCACATTGAGTTGCCTTGAGTATGAAATGCGCTATATAAATAAATTTGCCTTGCCTTGCCTTGCCTTGTACTGACAAAAACTCTTTCACCCGGTGGCCGGGAAGTGTCAGGTGAATGCATTTAAAGAAATAAACACAAATGCAAAAAGGTCACAACACGAATGCAAAATGGCCACAACGGAAGTGTTTCCGACGGACTGGTATTACAGACGGACACGTTTCTGGCGGATGTTTTTAACCCACTAGAACAGAGAAGAACAAGAAGACATCGAAACGCGTATGAAAGTTGATTAGGATACTCTTGTATTTTTCATATCAGGCTATCATATAATACCCGTCCGACTGTAATACCGGTCCGTCTGAAACACTTCCATTGTGGCCGGTTTGCATTCGTGTTGTGACCTGTTCGCATTTGTGTTCGTTTCTGTAAATGCATTCACCTGACACTTCCCAGCCACCGTAGTTATACCTAAAACCGACTACTTGCACATTGTAGCCGTGTTTTACTGCTCCTTACCCGTCCTGTATTTTTGTTTTACTTTATTTAAAGTTCAATAAATGTTAAGCGTTCTATTGGTGTATTTAAATTAATTTCTAATTCATATCATATGAGTGTTTTGGTATCAGCATCGGCCTTTGAAAATCCCATATTGCTCGACCTTTACTTTTGTGTCAATAAAAGCACTGCATTTCTTGTGTGTGATGAGACGTGGCTGACGGACATTGTTCAGCGAGTCTGTAAACAAACTTTAGAAAGACCTGAGCTTATTCATTACTTAAGCAGATCCATTACCAATACGGAATTACAACTACTACTATGACTCATTTTACAAAGAAAACTGAACTCACATGTTGGTTTCTGCTCTAATGTGGTGAACTGATTGAACATTATTTAAGGCTCACCTTATCTCCGACCTTTGGGTGACCACCGTCCAGGTCTTTGGCATAATATGGCACAGTGAGCTTCACGCCACAGTCTTCATACGCAATCACTCCTTCCTCAGGTTCCTGAAGACAGGCAAAAATTAAACAAGATCAGCCGTCTATTTGATCATTCAGTGTTAAACCAATCAGATGGTTTGGGTAAGTATTAAGTTAAAGGATGGTGCACACATTGTCTGCAGTAGTGTTTTTCAACCACTGTGCCATCGCACACTAGTGATCATTCATGTATTTACTGCATTTGTTTTACTAAAAAGACTTGCGCAAAAGCTTTCACAGAATGAATGCCTAAACAATGTCAATAGATGATGTCACAGGAATTCTGCAATGTGGCTCTTTTTGTGACAATTTTTTTTTTAAAAGCAAAAAGTTGAAAAACACTGTTCAGACACATGAGATACGAATGTTCATGATGCCTCATTCTGAAGCCGCCTTTGTGAGAACATTTTATGGCAACACTTCCACTCCTTTAAAGTGTTGTTCACAGCTGAAACAAAGCACCGTTTGTTTAAAGCCTCAACTGTCCCATTGGACTACAAAAACAAAAACAAACACAAATGAACCATGTAAAATAGCCGACTGCTAAAAAGTAGGCTCTACACCAATCTGATTGGCTATATTGGATGGGCTGAGCGCCAGACTTCTTCCCCAGTCTACTGGCTCTGAAAGCGGGATAGCGCCTGCTGTTAGCGTCTGTATGTGTGTGCACGTTTGTTAGGTTTATTCAGCCTGAGCACTTTAAAAGTGAGAGTCCTAAAGCAGAGCGATGCCTCCCATTTACTTTTGCTTTCACAGCAGGGACTTCTGTCTGTTTCAGGGTGATGGTGGACACAGAAGCGTCCGCATGTGTGTACGCGCCCCACCCCCACTGTGTACTTGTGAATATGGACTATAAGCAACAGCAGGTTTTGCGATGCCACAGTCAGTAAATATGTATTTGCTGGTACTGCTGATGGAAGATTCATGTAGTTCCAGTGTGGTCTGCCTCCATAGCTTCATCTCCAACTCTTGTAGTTGCTTCACAGCAGTCATTGAGTATGTCATAAGACTCCGGGTTAATTCAACAGCTGCAACGTTTATTTTGCCAATCTTAAAAACGGCATACAGCTTATAATCGATCTGCTCCGTTCACACACGCTCCCTCACTCCGCACATGGTCATGCGACTAGGGCATTCATTTGCAGTTAAAGGACCACACATCCTGCATAGATTCTTCAACTCTCCCACTCGCTCACAGTCACAAGGCTTCATTTAGGTCCCGAAAAATGGTACCCTTTAATTTTTTGTGAATCTGTATCAGGTAGTACCGAAGGAATTCGGTCAGTACCTTAAAAAAAATAACCTGAATTCATATGATCAAATCGGTGATCGTTTAAACTCACTGATCAGTCTAAAAATCCTGATCGTGTAAACCCGACTAAAAAGACTAATTTTTAACAAAGTTTTAAGAGCGCTTTACGTTGACCTCACGCATAGAAGGTGCCAAAAATATCCGGTAAATTTTCAGGAGAACTTAAGCTCAGGAATTTTGGAAATATTCAAAAATATAAACTTTTTAATGGTAATTAATGCTGCAGTTCGTAGAATCCTCACTCCACTCCATTTTAAAACCAAAACTCAACCTCCCTTATCTGTATAAATATTTTCTGAAAGCTCTTAGCAACTTTTTTTCTTAAAATAGACTGTGACAAATGTATAGACTTCATCTTGTGTTATTGGAAATTTTTCTGGTGTTTTAGGGATTCTGACATGAACGCACGTATCACTCTGTAGTTACTGTCTGGAGCAACGCGGCTGCTGCCGTCAGCTCGTCCCCGTCAGAGAGCTCACAGAGGCGGCTGTGATCCCTGCTGACTGCTAATCTGAGAACCATCACTCCACTTCCATAATATAAAATGTATTTACTTTGAATAAACTTCTTTGTTTACATGCATCTGTTATCACACTCTGACACCTGTGCGCATGTGTGGGGTGAATCCTGCACAGTCACAGGGATCCATGACAACACAAAGCAATCTATTCCTCCTCAGTGTTCGCGGCTTTAAACTGTAGCTTCTCCACTTTAGTCTGCCTTTTTCAGCTTGATCTGCTGTGTAACTGTTGTGTGAAATGCTGTTGTGGAGACTTTTGCTGGGACGTCCGTCGTTACACTTTACTACCGAGGGTACCTGAACGTCCCTCGACTGCAGTCGAGCAGCCAATAGAAACGCCAAGAACAGTTCATGGAGCACACGTGTTTGTAGAAAGATCTCTGATTGGCTTAAGTCCAGCGTCACGCTCCTGGATTTATACAGTAGATGTCATTTTACAGGGTCAGGAGAATAGCTTCACTGTCCACTCAGAACACCGATTACAATATGCTCAAAATGGATTATGGATTTTTGACCAAATGATGCTTAATAAAAATAAATAAATAAATAGAAAAAAAAGAGTTGCATATTGCAGCTTTAATACTTGGAATTAACCAGAAACTTGGGGTCATTTTAAATGTTACCATTACATAACCATCATATCCAAAAATAAATATCAGCATCGATGCAAAATAATACAATTATAATAATTGCAAAATTTGAGAAACTTTTAAGGCTGGAAACTTTCCATGAAAATTTATAAAAAAAAAACAAAAAAAACAAAAAAACAAGTTTACACATAACAAGGATGTTAAATATTGTTGGGAAAACATATTTTAGCATCATCTATAATATCAACATTCAGCCATTTAAAATGACTCAATTTCTGGTCAATTCCATTAAATGATTATTAGTTTATATTCTGGAATACTCCAAAAATTCCTGAGCTTAAGTTCCTGCGAAAATGTACCAGAAATTTTACTTTCTTTTTGCAATTCTACACATGCATCTCCACCCACACAAAGCTTTAAACATTACAATAAAACTAACAAAAAAATACAGTGGAAAAACACCCAAAATTTGAAAATTTTTGTGCAAAACTAGGAAAACTTTCAACAAAATGTCTTGAATAACTTAACCAAAGTATTCCTGTGCCAAATTCAACATTTTGCAGAATGCTACAATGCTGCTCTTAAATGGTGGTTTAATAAGAACATTGATGTCACAGTATCGAGCACAGTATCCTTTAGTCTGACTGAAGAAGCAGCTCTAGTTCTAAGACTCAGACACTAAGTGAGACGATAGGAAGCACCGCTAACAATGGGATATTCTCCAACTGGGTCAGCTGAAAAAGCTTCCTCATACTGTCTGAGCTTGTGCATGTATTAAAATGATCTTTCAGCCATTTAAATGCGGTGCATCCATAGATGGGCTGATGTGATAAAAACTCGCACCCTCATTTGTTATGGGACAAACATAAAATCATGGTGTACTACCCTTAAATATACTTGTTCTGTTTGGGACATTTCCAAACGAATCACTCTAGTGTAGCCCTACAAGATAATTAAAGAATGACAGAATGGTTTTAATTCAGGGTTATTTGGTGATCATGCTGCATGTGTGTGTGTGTGATGCAATCGGTGTGCCAGAGGCCTCTGATCACTGACCTTTGCAACAACTTTACCCTTTCAAAAAGAACGAGAAAAAGAAACACCAATTACAAAGCAGGGCTTGATCACGTCACATGTATAAATGCAATATTCCTACAATGTGGCTCTAGTAGTTTGTCTGATAGAGTGAACATTATTAGTTTACAATTCAACCAGCTAGTTTTAGGGCTGTTAGTCTATTATAAAAAACTAAACATCTGCGTGGGAGACAAGCCTTAGCTCCATGCAGGAGGTCTGCGGCCTACCTTGTCTCTTTTCTAATCGACAAGTAGCATGAACATGGTCATTGAAGAAGAAAGCAAATATCAACATTAGCATCAAGAATGACACTGATGAGAGAATTTTGTCTATCATGGATGCATGGAGAGTAGATTGTATGTAAAAAAGTCATGTGTGGTACCTTCTCCTTGGCTTTGGTAGGACTGATGTTCTTGTTGGGTGCTTCGATATCCTTCTCAATCACACCAACAAAACGTTGCTCAGATTGTGTATTGAAGCACACGGTGCCTTTGGGGAGCTTTTTGATGCGCACTGCATGGTTTCTCTGAGCTGACAGCATATCCTGACAAAAGAAGATACCTCTTGTTTCAAATTTCTGTTAAAAAAAAAAAGTCATGTCTGCTCAGCAAAACAAAAAAAATGATCACAGGTCCTACAGGCACAACAGTAAACTCCACTTCATCCGAGATATGCAGCTGGCTCTCCTCCAGAACTTCACTGAAGTGAAAAAACATCCTGGCATCCCGGTCCACACATTTAATGAAGCCAAAACCATCGCGGATAGCTGCAATGACTCCCTGAAACACAGTTAGTGACACACATACAAAGTTAATCAAGTCCTGCGACGGGGTTGCCTTTTCAGGCGCTACAATTATACATCTGCTCTAATAGTCAAGGGTGCACATAAATGTTTTGGTCCAGGTCCATTTTAAATACATTGTTTTTTTAAACTTACTTCTGTGTTCATTCGTTTGCAGTCAGTTGACCGGCGCAGCTTCTGTTGTGGTTCAGACTCAGCCTGGCATTTCGCAAAGCTTAATGGACCTTCTTTGACATTTTGATGTTCTAAAAAGATTGGCTCCTACTTTGCACTACAGTGTTAAGACCCATCTACTAGCAATGGGGAATTCCAGCTCCCAATCAAGAGCCGGCTCTTTCAGCTTCTCAAAATTTTGTTTCTTACATTGTTGAAACAAATTATCTGTAAAAAAGGATTTAAAAAATGTTCATCAATTTTTACCGCTGCCAAGGAGGTAATATTTCCAACTTTAATTATTTAGGATTATGTCAAAGTACATAACGGATCGTGACAATTTTAACCAAAGACAGACGTTAGGCAATGAAAGATTACATTGAATTTTGGAGGGGATCCAGATCAATAATAATAATTCCGGAGCAGTTTTAAATAAATCGAAAAATTCCTCTCAACACTGGAGAAATTTCGAAAATTCATATTTTGGTTTGTAAGAGACTGAGTTTCATCCAGATTGGATTTGGTTTGCGCATTACATCGCAATTTTTCAAAAATATGGCAGTGCCCATACATTTGGACCTATTGTATGGTTATTAATGGGGATAGAAATTTATTTTAATCATTGTACTATAATCAGCATCACTGACCCAGATAACTGCCAACATCTGGCAAAGAGGAGACTTGGAGCTTGGCAGAAGTTTGCACTCTCAGTGCTAGTATAGTTTGAGAGATTATATTTCAGCAGGCTGCACAGTCAAAACTCCGCCCTGGAACCCTCTAACAGAGAAAAACCGTCCCAAGTTTCTCTCAGTTTTCTTTTACTCATTTCTTTCACCTTCCACTGTTTAGTCTCTGTGAATGTTTCCCCCCTCTTCTCACCATTTCTTATGTGCACTCCTGCTATTAGTGCTCCATTGTGTGATGCTGAACTAACCATTTCACGGGTCTCCTTAGTAAATTTGAAGGTGTCAGGATGGATGTCAATGTTGGTGGCACGCTCCAGCTTGTCCCGTCGATCTGTGGAGATGTTAAATTGTATGTGGTCTCCCTCTAACAGGGTCACCTTGGACTTCGTGTCCTTCTCCCCAAATGGTAGTTCTTTGTCAGAGAACCCAATCCTTGTAGAAATGCGGCCTGGGAGAGGGTCATTCTGTGGAGAAAATAAAAAGGTCAGTTTGTGTGAATTATGAATAGAAAACTCAACAGAAATATTTCTGACTTTGTAGAGTACAAACCTGATTTTTGGTGGGAACCTTGGGAATGATCTTTACAACTGTGCCCTCATACAGTTCAGGGCTAATATCCTCAAAGATGACTGTTCCTTGTGGAAGCAGCTTCACCTCTGTGGCTACCTCTTTACCCTATGAAAACAGACATTAAGCAGGAACAAAAGATAAAGGTTGTAATTAAAAGCAAGGCAAATTTACTTGTAATGTGCAGTTCAAAAAAAGCAATTCAATGTACTCTACATGATTAAAAAGTGATTCCACTGTTATGTGATCAATACATTTAGTGTGTTGTGTGATGCTGTTAATGAGTGAATATATTTATTAGTGTTCAAAAGGTTGTGTTCCCTTTTGAAGGTTTAATAAAAACACATGCTTATTTATTTTGTGTTTATTGGAACTTTGATTCTTTTAACATATTTATGTTCATATTTCCTGCACTTTAGTTTTTGATTCTGCTTGGCTGAGTTTTGTTACATTGTCATGGTGAATGCTTACAAGACTGCCAGTCAAAGTATTTAGGTTTACACATAAGTGTAGATAAATACATTGTCCTTAATATTAATTCATGCTTCATCCTCAACATAAGCCTAGCCTATAAAAAAGAACCATTTATGTATAATACATACGATAGTTTATTAAGATACATTAATTGATTTGATTATGTTCGCTGAAAAATACATGAGGACCTTAAAAAAAAAAAATCAATTAAATCGCAATAACAATACTGAATAAAAAAATTACAATTGTATTACTTTCCAAAATGCTTAAGCCCTAATTTATACACCAGCAGCAGAACTTTAAAGTCTATTCTGAGGCTGACTTTAAACCTGCAGTACTGCGCTCTGACCTCTTTGTTCTGGTTAAGACCTGAGCTGCTGTGTTCTGAACCAGCTGTATCTGATTAATTAAAATCTCAAGGATGAAAAATCAACTGATACTTACATTTCTGTCCTTTATAGTGAACTCAACGTCATCTCCAGCCTGAAGGGCCTCAAGATCTCCCTTGAACTCACTGTAGTGGAAGAAAATTTCCTTAACCATATCTGCCCTCTCAATGAACCCAAAAGCCTCCTGCAAAAAAAAAAAAAAAAAAAACAAATGTTAAGGCCAGGCAAAATATATACTTGTTAGGGATGTAACGATTAATTGTAAGGCAGTTAAAAATCGATTGATAGGTATCACGGTTCACATCGATACTGTGAAAATTGAATCGCAGTACTTTTTTTAAACAGCAGAGGGCGCTATATATATCCTTCTCTTGTCCAGAAGTGTTGGCGGCGGGAGGAATCTGCTACTACTTTCTTTCTGGCTGCCTTCAACTCTTAGACATGTTCATAAATAATTCCTTACCCCTTTAGCACCAAAACAATATCTGGAATATTACGTGAATATCTGTAAGAGTCACGTTTTTCTATTAGCTCTGTCTGCTAGCGCAAAGCATCTCTTCACTGCAAGAATTTCTGCATGCCAAACCACCACTGGGTGACCAGCGCCCTCTGCTGGTCCAAACAAATATCTGACGTAAATACAGTGCACAAAATACATTTTCAGTTGCTCTTTTAAAAAGAAAAATAATTATGCAGTTTTGCATTGTTTACTATAGAACCAAAATTAAAATTAATAGGCTTCTTCATTTGTATTATTCCTTTATTTCATTCAAGCATTTTTAGTTAAATTGCATTGTTTTGAATAGTTTATCAAGGAATTCTTTTGACAATGAAACATAAAAGGAAAATAGTACAGTATTTTCCCAAATACACACTTAACACAATGTAATGTCATATATAATGTAGCCCGACAGTGAAATTTGTGTCTGAATTTTACCTATCCTGTTGAGGAAAAATATACAATCAAAAAAGACTAACTATCTGTAATTAAACAAAACATCTTACTCAGAATTATCACTTCATTTATTTCATTAATTAGCCTACAGAGATTTTCAGTGAAAAAAATCAATCTTTTTTTGGGGGGGGGATGCAGAAATCTACCATACATTTGTTATGAAACTGTGAAATAAAAACTTTAATGAGAAGATTGAGAGGATGCACATAACTCTGCAATGTTTGGCTGGATTTGAGAGCATCTGAGTCTTAAATCATTCTCCATAAAAGTCTGTTGTTTTCATGGTTGTCAAATCTGAAAATCTATTTTCACACAAGCACGTGGTGACAAATGTCATTAAAGTCTTGACAGCATGTTTAGCTAACAAAGCAATGTAACTCTTATCATACGTGTGCTTTTTTGATAAAATTGTTTCATTGTCGCCACTTGAGGGTAGTCTTATGTAGGCTAATGTGTAATTTTATGGCAATGCATGGAGGCTCCTGACTGCTGGCCCATTAATATTCTTGTTTCCAATGTTGTCACGCAGTTTTTAATTTCTATTCACGTCCCCCTATGACAACTTGTGTACCCCTACCCCACTTTGGGAACCTAGGGTTTAGATCACCAAGCGATCTGTAGAACCAGCCAAACATCCACATTATGCTCCAAAACTTGTTCTGGATACTGTATCAACAATATCTGCCAGATCATCTCCAAAATCCAAGTCTTTTTGTCTATCAGCTTAATAAATGTCATTTCAATCTGTTTAGAAGTTGGAGATATCCAAAAACATGACCTTCGTGGTGGAGGTAACAACGTTTACACAAAAAGAACCCTCTGTTCATCAAGTGTTTGGAATTAGTCAAAAGTCAAGGTACTTTAACCACCTCTAATCAACAGGTGTTATTCAGGCCAATTTTAGGAATTGCTTCCGAATATTGAACGTTTGATTTGCTTTTTTATTATTGATCTTCCAATTGTCAGCTGCTGAATTACCTGACTTCTTTGAGTAATACCTTGCAGCGCCTTTAAATCATTGAGTGCCATTGACGTCTATAGACCAATTGTGTTTTTCGGCTGGGGTTGCTAGGAGACAGTGTGACGAAGCTCTCCGGTGAATATCAAACTTGAACAATGGTGTAGTGACCAACTGATGACATGTAGGTGGAAGGAGCACACCTTTGAATGAGCGATCACCCATAATGAGCAGAGCTCAGAATGAGAGGAAAAGAGTTTGCTACAGAGTTGATGCTGAAGTTCCCAGCAGCGCACACAACCAGAGCATGTGTGGAACCTGAGTGGAATATTGAGAGTGTGGCAATGGAGAGATAAAAAGGTAAAAAAAAAACGGGGCAAGCAGTGACACTCGGCTTGTCCGGGAGGAGGAGGGAGAGGCTTGAAAAAATGCCAAAATACAGTAAGAAATCCATTCAACTCTGACCCAGATAGCATAATAATAATGTTGGTCTCAGTGTTGTTTTTGTACTTTTATAGAAGGAAACCAATGTTGAGGTGTCTCTGAAGCATTTTTTTGTTTTAAAGTCACTAATAGATTCTTTCAGAAAAAGACGTTTTTCTCAGCTTTTTGTCACAAACTGGAAATTTGTGTGAAACTTGCCTCTATTCAACTGCTGATTACAGAAGAACAAAACAAGCTAGAAACATCTGATTAAATTAAAGACTAACAATCTGAGTTCTGACACCCTATTCTGAAAGATTATAGTACAAAATATTCTGTGGGTCTTTAAAAATTTGTCAAAATGCTTTCGCTTTCTGCTGATGCAACAACCTAGTCAACAAGTCTAACAATTCAACCTAAATGTATCAATCATTGTTCTGTGTCATTCAAAGCAAGATGTGAGTGGTTACTGGCTTTTCAGATTACCTTTGATCACATTCATTTGCTTACAATGATTTAACAAAAAGTGGAATTTGAATCATTTCAACTGTGCCACTTACCTTTGTCGCACACACCACACCCTGGCACCTCATCTGCTTCTTCTTCACAAGCTGAATATTGCGAGCACTGACTGCACCAGTACTATAAAGAAGAAAAAAAGATGACTGCAAAGGCAGTACATATGGCGTTCAAATCAATATAGTGAGGAAAAAACAAACTTACTGCTTGTTGGTTTCCACATAAAAGCTGACTTTGTCACCAGTTTCCAGGTGGGTGTTACCATCTACGTCATCAGGAGTATAAGTAAGGTAGAACACTTCCTGTAGAAAGAAACACCACTTAAATTTGTTCAGCATTTTTAGTATGCGTACATTTGGAAATGAAAACTTGTGATTTTATTTATTTTTAAATTGTATGTGGTAGTGACTCCGCAGATTTGTCATCCGACTCTGCTCATACAATTTGACTACAGGGAACATGAGAAAAATAGTGCTTTGAACAAAATAAGTCATCTATATGGTTAAAAGAGAATGATAACAGGGCAGATAGAAGCAGGCATCGGGCCTAACCAAACCAAGCACAGATGTTTCCTGAGCAGAGTCATGGGAACAAAACACAATGAAGCCCAATTACAGTGAAAGTGCATTTTGCTGACCAGGCAATCTGTACTCCATGCCGCTCATCTTACCCCATTCCTTTCATAACAAACGCTGCCAGTAGGCGCTTGGCCGGGAGCAGACGCTGGTGCTGCTAAGACAACCTGCAGAAAGAGGTGGGAAAAGGCATGTGTAGACATTAACATACCAATACAACCATCTGAAACGTAAAGACAGTTACATAGCCCAATTATTTCTTGAAATTTGATGGACGAATGTGTAAAAAATTAGATAAAAAAAAAAAAAATCATCTAAATGGCACAGGTGACATCTCTTAGGTTGAACAGCCATGATAGTGCTTCGGTGCAAAAATCCGTACATACTGTCAGACCTCAAGCGACGAGTCTGAGAAATAATTCAATTCCCGTTGAAAATCCAATAATGTGACAATTACAATGGTTTAGAATTAACTTTACTGTGTGGTCAAAGTTAAGAGTCAGATTTATAAAATTTGGGCTAATAATCAAAACTACATGCACAGAAAACACGCTCATCACTTAATCATTACTGTTCAGCCCCTGAGCAAAAACGCATGCAAGCGACAGCAGGCCAAACAAGAATGTATCTAGTGATGTGTACCGAATTCTGTTCTTTTGTAGGTACTACTGGCCACCGATTCACGAAAAACCAAATGGTACCTTGTTTTTCGATACCTAAACGTATCCTCGAGACTGTGAAGCAGTGGAAGAGTCAGGGATTTCCTATGCAGAACATGAACACAGCATTGCACGCACAAGACCGTAATGATGTCAGTAAATACGGCAAACAAGGCCGATAGAGAGCGCCTAATTATATTTTTCCCCTTAATTTAATGTGGCTGCTCCATTAGGTCCTGTAACTTTGCACTGATCAGTACATGAAAAAAAGGCAGTTTTGGACAGAAACCGTCCTATTGATCTGTCGTTGATCAGAGTTAATGCAGCAACACAGTCTGCACCATTTCAAGATGATCTACCGACCATCATCCAGAAGGTCTGGCTCCTGAGTAGTGACGCACGCTCTCATTTGTAAATATTGTGCCATCACTGCGTATATTACGCATGCTGCTCAGCTCATTCTGATCTGACGCTCCTGCCATCAACGCGCCATGAGAGTTTTACGGTCAAAACATGGAGAAAGACAGGAGCTCATTGGAGCGGTGCTTCCGGAGCAACATCCATGGATCTCCATCTATCCAGCATCCTCCCTGCACTGAAGCCACTGGACAATCCACGCTCAACCGCACCCCACGCACACACCACTATTGTTTAATTAAAATTATTTTCCTACATTAGAAAGGGTAACTGGAGCATTTTTTCCATCTCCGCTGTGTTTATTCAGTGCGGCTCATCTCTTTGTGTGTGTCTGCACCTGCTTGTCTTTCGTACTATTTTCAGTGCAAAACAATCACCGCAAACAGTTCCTGGTTTGATGAATTGAATTATGCCCACCGCATTAATTTATTTCTATGTCCTCCTCCCATTTTTTGCTCGCCTTGTGAGCTCCGCCTACTATACATATTCATTAGAGGGAAACACGCTAAATGGATTTAGGGCGCATAGCGATGTGCAGCATCCGTGCACTCCTGATTCCTTAAGGTTTGTACAGCTTATTAGGGAGTGGCGTGTTGTTTGCACACGTTTTAATACCCCTAAACCTTTAGTGAATCCTCCCCTCGGCTCAGCTTTTGCCCACTACGTTAGTGTTCTTCCAAAAGAACTGCACAAAGGACAAATAATTTACAGCAAACAAGTTTGCTTTGCTTTTGTTTCTAGTTCACTATACTTCAATTTGTAACATATTACACCCTTATTTTTACTCCATCCTCTCTTGCTCATTTGTTTTAAACTAACCCCCCTCTTTAGATTAAAGTTTTTCTGGTGAGGAAAGAATTGGACTATGTAGAGCTGGGTTTTAATTTGTGCATTATAAGAAAACAAAACAGTGCATTGTGATAGTTAAGGATTTTTGTGTTGAAGAAATTTGTGGAACAATGGCGATGTTATAATCTACACAGCTGGATATTGTTATGACATTTGTTTAAGTTCATATATTGAAAAATAAATGTGCAAAATTAAGCATTTCAGGAGGATATTATCAAACTAGTTAGTCATTTATTTCCAAATATACACAAATGTCAAAATCTAGTATAGGTACCGTAGTTGGTTGAAATATGAAAGGTACCCACCCCTAAACGTATCTTTACTGTAAATTTCGGTTCAAGTAAAAGAAAAATTCTGTTACTTAGATGTAAATATTAGGTGAATAATTTTCAATCATAGCAAGAAGCATCCCCAGACCAAAAAACAAAATGGGCTATATAAAAGTTGACAAAGACATGACCAAAAATAAAATGGTGTTCCTTAACTGTATGAATATAACCATGCAGCACAGTAAAGGCATAGGCGTGCAGGTCTGGCCCCACCTGGCCCGAGATCCGCTCCTCTGGCAGCACCTCTGGCTTTATCTTAAGCAGCTTTACTGCTATGGGTTTGCCAGTGCGCCTGTCAGAGGACAATTCAAACTCTACATCATCTGTGAAGCAAAAAACCAGCACAGATGAAACAACTTTACACAAGAGCACGAAAACAACGTCAACAGGTAGCCTTCTTAAAAGGGCAATTGATCAAAGCTGCTCACCTCCTATTTTAAGCTCCTGCAAGTTGCCGTTGTACTGGGAACAGTGGAAGAAGAGTCGGGCCTGACGCTCAGAACACTGAATGAATCCATATGAGGTCAGGAGCTTCTCAATCACACCGATCTCTCTGATGCCAGGCCTCGATCCATTGGCAAACGCGTTGTGCCCATTGTTATGGAGCATGCTGGGATCAAAACTCATCTGCAAAGAAGAAAAATATGTGATTAAAATGGTTCTGGTCATGAATCACGTCTAAACAAAATGTAACAGTTAAACTAAGCATTGATGTTTTAATAAGAAAATAATTCCATGCAAAAACAGCAAACTTAGAAACGGGAAGGGGGAAATTAAATAATAAAAAACACCTCAACAATAATAGGTTCCTCTGGTTTTATCTGTAAGAAAGTCTTTTAAAAACTGAAGTGCCTTCAGATCTTGTCATGCAATAAAAACTACATTTAAAAAAGCTATTGTTGCCACAAATCAAGTCACTGTCAATCCATGCAATTCCATCAACATTTATCCAACTACCCTACTTTGATCCGAGTACTTGCAAGAGGAAACACTCCACAATTAAATACTCTAGTTAATTTTTCAAAATGCCAAAATTGAAGTTGTCTCCACACAACCACAAACCATGCTGTTAGCAATAGTGACGTCACAGCAGCCCTCAGAGCCGCTACGTCAAAGTGAACCCTGAAGGACATGCCCTCTTACTGATCTCTGATACAAGGGGGTCCTCTTGTGTTTTTTACTTCCAGGGTGAGGGTGGCAAGAGACAGAAGAGGAACGGGGGATGGGCATGGGACCAGTGGAGGTGGTTGGGGCGGGGCCAGTATTGCGAGCCACAGGGGGTAGAGAGGAGCCTCTTTCCATTTCTGAAACTGCGGCTAAAACCTGGGAGTACTGTTGGGAAGAGGCAACGACTGAGTGGTAACCAAGTTCGATAGTTGGTTATTAAGGTCTCCACAAACACTAAACAACAGAATCACATTGAGCACCACTTCACTCGCCATTTTAAAGATGTTAATTCAGGAAATCTCCCCAATGAACAAAAACCTTAGAGACACTCAAACTGTACACTTTTCTATTTCATAAGAATGACTTACACAGAGTAGTTGGAGAACACTGAAAACCAAGCGTTTCCCCAGGAGGTAAAACAATGAGGGGACAAATCAATATTTGGTTGAACAGCCATTTGGGAGAACTCAAAGGACCAATACACAAAAAAAATAAAGAAATATAAAAAAAACTAAAAAGATTAAGTATCACAAAAGTGAATGATGTAGAGGAGTAAAGCACCTACAGTAGACGAACGTGAATGATGAATAATGGTTATGGACAGGGTCCCAGAGAAGCCTCTTCTGTTCAGCCTTGTACTGGTTAGATAGAATGAACAATAATTTACAACTCTAACCACCCGATATCTGCCTTTACAGATAGCATGCCTGAACATCTCGTTTGGTCATCAGTTCAGCGATTGTGGATCGTTTTTGTTTTGCTCCCGGAACGATCAAAAGATGAGATTTGCTGGAGTATGAATATTTATGTATTGGCTTCTTTGAAACACAGCCATATACAAACATTATGTAATCAACCAGGTTTGGTTTGAGTACAACCTCATTTGTGACAAAAGGAGAGTAAAATAAGGCTTTTTGACATTATTGTAAAATTTATCCACCCTATGCACAAGATTGCTCCTCACCCTGCAACCAGAACTAAGCAGAGGCTTGACTCGGGAGCCAGAGAGGGATGGAAGAGGTTAGGCCATTCACAGCAAAGATGCAGGGCAAGGTGGGTGAATAGGTGCTCGATGGGGTAGGGCACGTAGAGAAAGAAGTGGGGAAGTGGAACTTACGCATCGGCCATATGGCGACAGGCTGAGTCCGACAGGGGAGGAGCTGCTCAGGTCAGCGCTAACAAACGCGGCAGGTGGCGATGCAGGCAAGGTAAACTCAACAAAGCCTTTCCACGGACTCCCCATATTTTCCCATAAACTCGAACCAAACTTGTTTGAGCACTTGCTGATTTTGATTACCGTTATATTTTGATTGGGGAGGAGGGGTGCTTTTTTAAATACTACTTTTAGGTAACCAATGAGTGACACACCACTGGATGTCTGCAAGGGTGAAGAGAGGAACAAACAAAACGAGTAAGGCAGAGAAGTAAGCCAATATGCTAGGTGTTACAAAGAAAAAGGAGACAAGATGTGGGCTTCAATGCACTGAGGCATTAGCCATGACTCAAGAACGACAGACCATTCATGTTTTGTCGAAGTAGGGGATGTCTACATTTTGCAACTTAAATAGTGGTGGGAGTTCAGATGCGGCTGCTTAGGGAATTTTCAAGGATTACATTGAGAAAATGACAATGGTAGAAGATTGGACGTCACTGAAATGATGAACCAATTGTTAGATTTAACATGATGTTCATTTTACACAAGATGTAGTGAAGCGTTAACATCAATTTGACAAGTGTTCAGTGATTTCACACTAACCATACTACATGCTAAATTCTGAACCCATTACTGGTGCCACAGTTAAATAGACTTCCAGTCAAAAGTTTTAGAACACCCTAATTTTTCCAGTTATTTATTGCAATTCAAGTCCAATGAATAGCTTGAAATGGTACAAAGGTAAGCACTGAATAGCCAGAGGTTAAAAAAAAAAAAAGTTTGGTTACCCAAAACTGAAAAATGTAAATTTCAGAATTATACAAATAGGCTTTTTGCAGGGAACACGAAATGGGTTAACAATTTAATGCTGTTCTGTAGCAATGAAGGTTGAATCAGCCTTGAAAGCTGCTGCTACTAATTCCTACAGGTGTTTTCTTGATTACTTACAACCCCCCTTGTTTGCATAAAAGCAGTGTTGGAACACACTGTGGCACCAGACCCTCATGAGTATCAGGTTAACAGTGTTGCTCATGGATTCCATAATTTCTTTTTCAACTCAAATTGCTTATTTGTTTTATGCTTTCATTTCAGAGTGCAATGACATACTAAACTGAATAATTTTCAGTAAAAAAACTGGAAAAAAGTGTGGAGCTTAAAAACTTTTGACTGGTAGCATATATATAAAAATATAAAAGTGCATTAATAACCGGTTTAGATAATCTTTCTACATAATTGAGTTTGCCATGGGTCATACCCTGCAATAACCATGTGTTTAAGTCAAAATCTTTATGCTTCATTAACCTGGTTTGGTCAAGCCTTTGAACGTCCCTGATCATCACTTACCTGTCACGGATCTTTAGAAAATAGTTCTCTACTAGCAGGTTCAAAGTTGACTGTTGTTGCAAGATCAATAAAAAAATGATGCCGTATCGAACCCACAAACACAACATGCCGCTACTAATCAAAGCAACCGTGACCAAAGGCCTATTACATCCATATGACCAAAGCTGCAAACCAAGCGAAAACAGTGGCATGTGTTTACGTCTGACCCTGCACAGAGTGAATACTAAACAAATACCCCACTTTGGCATCTCAGGCCAGGCAACCTGGTTTGCAATGGTTGATGGCACCATTACCAGATATAATCGGCATGTTATTGGCCAATATTGGTTTTAAAATTGAGCATCAGAATCAGTTATTCAGAATGGAGAATGGCCCATTCTGCAAATATTATTAACCGATAAATGGGCTTTGCTTCCTTGATCAACCCATAAACATACGTAGATGCTTCATCGCCCGTGGAGAGGCGTGACTAAGACCTGCCATCTTGTGTGTGTAGAGCAGACTGAAGGAGTGCTTATAAATCAACAAAGGTGAAAGATCATGTAAAAATGCTGTTTTTACCACTCAAATAACAAAAATCTAAGTAGGCAAGTAGTGTTTTTAGGTAGGATAAGCTTCAAGTATAGTTGTTTCATTTAAAAACAACTGTCATTAATAAATATGACATGTTTGACAGATTGTAAGTTGAAGTACTTTTATTATTTTGCACAAGTAATGATTGCTGATGTTACATGACTTTCAGCTTTGTCTTATGTCTGCATTTGCCAGTGGTCAACATGATTAAGAGTATGCAGAACATTTCTGTATGTTATTTCCACTGCAGAAACTAGATGACCTTAGCAATTAGGTGTGGGGGAAATAATATGGCATCACTTATCAGCCAAATGTACTGTAAAATATCAGCATATCAACTAAAAGACTAGTAGCATGCATCCCCAATATTGACTATAAACTCATATTGGCATGCCACAACTTTCAGTACATCTGTCATTAAGAACTGTTAAGTAACGCTATCCAATTAGTCAACAACAGTTGAATATCTGATCTTAAACTGTTGTATGCCCATTAGATTTAAGACAGATTAATTTGGACAAAAAAAAGTTTTGAGGGGAGAAACTTCTAAGCTAATGTCTAAACACTCATTGCCTATTGTGTCAATAAAACAGTAAAACCCACCTTAATCTGTTTTCTTGGATTTTTTACTCCTTAGGTTCCTGATGACTTCAGTTTTTGCACACCTCTTCACACAGTCGTTACACGTTTCTGGCACAAGATTGGGGTGGTTGCATAAAGTAGTAAAAGGAGGAAGAACTAGCGCATAAGGCAGATTGCAGGTGAAATAACACTGCTAAAAAACAAAAACCCAATGAAGACAGAGGGAGGGGGGGTGAAAAAAGAAGTGAAATATGGGGAGACTAAGTGGGGGAACAAACTAGCAAATAGCAGCCCACTCCACACCCCAGAGGTGAGTTGGCGGTGCAGTAAGGATGAAGAGGGCTAGGAGCAGCGTTGGGACGTGTGCTTTGTCAAAGCTGTTGAGTAGGCACAAACTTCTGGTTTCAGATCTCTGATGCGTTTCTCAGAAAATGCTGGAGGAGAAAATTTCTTCTTTTCCAGTGTTTCAGTTGAGCCAATGACCGTGGTCTTCGGACGTTTTAGGATTTGGTTACTTATTTAGTTTAAATCCTTTTCCTTATGTGTCTTCAAAGTTGCAACTGTGTTTTGGGAGGTTGATTTTCAGTTTCTTTGTTGTGATCTGAACTTGAAGTAGTTGCGGATGGTACAAAAATTCAGTTCTGTTTCACTTCATACTGTTGAGAGAAAAGCAGTTTCTGTTAGATAGGCACACGGTTGCAGAAAAGAAGTCCACAAATAACATTTAATTATAAAACAATAATCAGCTTTGATTCAAAGATAGCATCCACTGACTACAAGAAGCCAGGTCATGTCCATTAATACATGTTCCCAGGATTGCCTAGGACTACATCCACTTGCAGTCAGTGGATGCTATCTTTGAATACAGTGCACAAAGCCAGTCAGCTGGCAAGCATGAGCTGTGGATCAACAAGTCTCTGCATTCTTTCATTCTCGGCTTTGATATTTCTGGAGACATATCCAACTGATATTAGCATTCACCAATCTTAAATTGGAGGTGTGAATCCATTAAAGAAATGTTTTAACTAAACATCTAACCTGACTGATTATATTGCACTTTGTGAATTTGTAAGCACCCACTGAATCATGAACAGGTTATTACACACATTGTGTTTATTTACTTTTTTTAACAGTTTAATTTATCAAAAACATCAAGTGTGTAATGAATGCATTTGTTTTCACACAGAAAACAAAAATCTAACAGATTGAGAAAATCCCAGTGTGAAAATGAGAGAATGCTGTTCAGACAAATTTTTGCACTTTTACACTCAGCTGCTGAGGCACAGCAGTCTCAAAGTGACCATTTTTTGAAATTATTAATAAAATTATCAATTAATTAATAAAAGTCTGGAAGTGTTGCACACATCCCTCTGTAGATTAACTCAGTCGAAATAAGCCACTGTGATTTACATACAGACAGCTGTCAGTGCTTACAGTGGTCACGTTACAGAAATATACAAAACACTTCTGTCTTCCTCGTGGGTAAATAAGTCGAGTGCTCTGAAGCCACTTCAGCCACCTCTCTGTCTTTGATCCTCCTCCATTATTAGGGAGGTAGTTGACAGCTCCCATTTAACAATAACCTCTAACTTTTTTTTTTTTTAATTTAACAAAGAAATAAATCGATTAATTGTTTAAAAAATTAGAAAAAAAAAAAAAAAAAACTTAATCATATAATACTTGCCTACTCTTAATGCATCCATTAACCGTAGTCCCCAACTTTCCGTAGTTAGGGACTACGACTCAGCACATTTAATTGCCTTGTGTATTAAAATGCTCTTGACTAGACAAATATGCCTTGCCTATGAGCAGGACTTGTATGTCAATGGGTTTTATTTCATAGAAACTCTGCAACTGGCATTTGGAAATTTCAGTATTAAGTTGTTGACCCAAACATGCAGATTTGAAAACAAGTTGGTCGCACCAACCCCGAACACATGATATCTATTCTGCTGTGATTATGTTGCAATGATTCCCCTCTGACACACTGCGACGTCAAAGCAGATGGCTGCCAGCTCTGAACCTGATTCTGCTGGAGATTTATTGTTAAAAGGGAGTCATTTCTTATGTCGCTAAATGCTTGCTCATGTGGATCTCATTGGGGTTTTTTTTTTTTTCTTATTATGAATTTAATATTTTGATAGTGCTTTGAGATGACTGTGGGAATTTGCGCTATATAAATAAAAGTTGAATTGAACATGTAATACAGGCCTTGAGTTGGATGTGAACAAAAGAAAAAAAAAACAAGAAAAAAAAAAACAGAATGGAATATAAGCTCAATATAACCTAACCCATTTACAGTGAGCATTAGCCATGAAACTTAAACTATACAATTTACTGGCTGTACAGTTCAGTCACAAGGTTGGATGGTTTAACCGTGGTTAAGGTCAAATGCACTGGAGAGAATGAACAACAGTGAGTCCACCCTGTGCCGACACACTTCTTAGAGATTAATCACTTAGTCCAGTTTGTCAATCATTAACCATCAAACACCTGCTTGTGCACAAAACAAACCTTGCTGAAAAGAACATTCACCCCTCAGGCCCGGGACACCACAGTCAGTGTATCCCTGGGCCTAAACATCCACCACTAACCATGTGATTTCCCAGTACTCGCTCCCTCCCTCACTACCCTGAAATGGAGCAGCCAGTAGTATGTCCTGAAACAACACGTTGCAGCATGCCAGGCCACATCTAAGCTATCCAGTTCACGTCACATGACAATCCTATTGCTCAACCTCGACAATACTAGCTGCTTTTCTCTGCTGCTGTATGTTTATTAGCCATTCAGTTACAGATACCACATGTCGCCGTCACTGACCTTGTGTATTCAGACGCAGCCGAGTTGATTAGCATTTTGCTAACACTAACAGCAAACATCCGAGGACGAATTCAAATGTATTCTAGATAAATGTGTAAGGCTGCTTACATTAGATTTATTAGTCAATGTTTTAACTATAAGTTACTTACCTACAACTGGATGTAATGTGACACTGTTTACAGACTTAAAGCTATTTAAGGGGCGAGTCCAGCATTTCAGTCTCATCACAATCAGTTTAATTCCAATGTTCGGGTGTCTATTATAATTAATTAATATTTGTCAATGCTGGAAGAAACTCTTTTTAAGCCCATAAAATATAGTAGGGTTGTTATTGGGTGTGTTCTACGGGAACATATTCCCTTTAATTTAAGAGAGAATCTACAAGATACCGTTCTCTATCATCATGGTGAATTAACTTCGAAATTAAACGCAATAGCGGCACGAGGACGGCTGTTATGGTTTTACTGGTAACCACTTTAACCTGTGACCGACTTCCGACTGCGTCATTATTCGCAGGTTTCAAATACAAGCTCAGCAAAAAATAAAAACAACAATTGTTCTCCGTAATCACACTTAACTGACAGTAGACTGTTAATGTATGTCGTGAACTAGTTTATTTTGGTATAAAGCACACGAGGGATGCACATAAACACGTCCATAGAGAGTAGAGGCACTAAAATAATTAATGGTGATCTCTGCAACGATAGCACGAAAACGTTTAGTTTTTCAACCAGCCATTGATGGCCAAAATAAAGTGACATTTAAAGAGGACGATTTAATATTTTATCTAATTAATATTTAGACTTAGAGCCAGGGATAAACCGGAAAAGAAACAAGTTAACATGGTCATCAGTGGAATCGGGACACCGGACAACAAAGAAGCTACATCGTAGCTGTCACACGCTGACACTGTGCTCTGCACACAGTAATTCATGTAATATCAACTATAAATGATACATTCAGCATACCACAATTATAAGGAATTAATATTTGTTTCAAGCTAATACATTACAGATGTGGTTATTGTACCGTAAACAGTGTAGTATTAAGGCCGATCAAATGCTAAGCGGCTAACAGACACTAGCTAGCGTGCCATTTGCGTGGGGTGATATACGTGGAGGAAATAGGCGGCCGCCCCCACCCCAGGCCCGACCTCTACTTACTTACCTAATCCTGTACAAGCAGCGCTTTTCTCTATGAGAAAAACACACTACCCTCCCCAAACACAAAACGTGTATTTGAAAGCATTGTTGGAAAAATACTATTCGATAAAAACTCACCCCAACAGCTTTCAGCACCGTCACCAGCGCCGCTAGAAGCAGCACGGCACATTACGTAGTGAATATGGCTGCTGCTATCGCGATATTTCACAACCTAAGCTTTATCAAAGAGTTCAACGAGAGAAGAGCTCTCACTACATACTGAGAATCAGAATCTAAATATATGTTATAATAATAATAATAATAATAATAATAATAATAATAATAATAATAATAATAATAATAATAATAATAATAATAATTTGTTTTCAAATATTCAAGAAAAGGGAAACATACGTTTTACATGGTGGTAAACACTAGTTTCAGTTCATTAAAGATAAGAACAATGGATTTTGAATGTTATAAAACAAACTAACATCAACTACTGCACAAAACAAGACATAAACACATTTGGAAATGATGCTACACGACCGTAGTATAGTAAAAACTTACAATGTGACACACAACGCTCATTAAGAACATCTGCTGGTCAAAATGCACAGTGAGATTTAGAGATGATTGGTTGAGATCCTGTACTTTGTTTTTTTGCTGCGTCCGGACTTAAGGTTATATACGTCAGTGGTGGTGGTGGAGGCAGCGGTGCATGGTCATTACGACAGAAAGACGTATTTCTCAATCTCTTCGTAAAATTATTCGTTGAATTTTGGACAAGATTTCAAAACTGTTAATTTTTTTTAAAAAAACGTCACATATAATACAAGGTGCTTGGATATACTTAAAATGCTGGTTTTACCACTCAACGCTTAATCTTCACACCCACATTCTTGAATATTGCAGTTCTTTGGCGACAATAATTAATGATGATGATGTAATAGTAATAGTGATAACAATGATATTATTAATATTATATAAGGAATATAATGATAATTATAAAAAAATAGCGATAATAATCATTCTATTCTATTTCTATCTATCTATCTATCTATCTATCTATCTATCTATCTATCTATCTATCTATCTATCATGTCTGACATTTTTTACAAACAAACCCCATGAAAACTGCTTGAGAATTGAGTGATTTATGACAACTTTAATTGTGTAAGCACATCATTCCTCTACAGATGTAATACACTGTAGGAGCGATTGCCACTGGTCCAAGATGGCCGCCTTGTTGACGCACCGCTCTAGTGGGCGGCATAAGTCGATGCAGCGTCTATGATGTCTATGGTTCAATGCTCTTTTATCATGGCCACCACTTAAACACTTCCGGGTTTAAAGAACATTGGGATTTATTTATTTATTAATTTATTTTTATCATTATTTATTTAAAGTATATTACAACAGTTTATATTACAACAAAAGATAGCATACATCTTACAATAACTAAGAATAAAAGGTAAGAGAACTAAAAAGACACAACAATGAGAAAAGAAAAGAAAAACAGCGGGAAAACATTTAGTGATCTTGAGGTTTCGAATGTTTACAGATTGAATGGTACAGTTTAACCGCTTTTTGGTTTTTAACATATTTTATAGAGGATTTTCACCAACGTCGCTCTCTAGACAGTAACGGATATACTGTATATCGGCTGCTAACTCAGTCAGTTCTAATAATTCACAGTGAACCTGCAGCGTAGTTACTCTAAAATAGTATACGACCTCCAGGCAATCTTAGATTTAGGCAAATCAAACAGTTATAGATTGTTAGATGAGACTATTCTGAACCTCGAGCTTTGGATTGCTACGCTGGCTACATCCAGAGGCCTGCAAAGCAGCGGAGCCTCGTACCAGCGGTGTCCGCCAGCGGAGGAGACGTAAGCAGTGTGATGAGAAGCAGGAGCGGAGTTAGCAACCAAAGCTAAAAGCGAATCCTCACAGAACGCTGCTTCCTTCCATCCTGCGTTATAATGTCTGTTTCCTGCAGAACAAACTGGATTACCTGAAGCTGAATTTAAATGCAAGACTGGAGATGAGGGCTGCGGTGTTTGAATATACATCAATAACAACTGGTGCAACAACAGTGAGCTAGTCTCGTGTCACTGCTCTCCTGATGTAGAACTGCTGACTATAAAATGTAGATATGCAGATATTGTTATAACAGATCAGATATCCCTGATCTGTTATAACTTTTGGCAGTCTGTAAAACTCCACATGTTTTTCACGTTCTGACCAATTAGTACAGACAAAAACACGGCAATATTTCACCATTTCCTCTCAAAATTCAGGATTGTCTTGTGTGTGTGCTGTTTGTAAACCTCATCTCCAAAATGGCGACTTCCAGGTTGACGACGCACCGTGAAAACCCTCTTTAGATCGTTTAGACCAACGTCACAAATTTTCCACGATCCTCTCGAATTCGCTCGTTTCCGCCATCTTTCATTTACAACACGGTGGTAACAGTTGAGAAATTGATATTTTACTTCACACAGTGCTCACAAGACTCTCATAGTTCTACCATATCAATTTCTAAGTCAAATTCATATTGTTTGACTCATTCTCACTGTAACATCACTTCATACTCCATCAGCTGCCTTTCAACACAGATTCAAGCCAGAGTCGCAGTTTGTCTCATGGCTTTTTTTCTATTTTTAATGCTTCTTTCTCAACAAACTATTACAAAGCTTCGTTCTCCTCTGATGAGACTTCAAATAATTTAAAGCCACCAATTCATTTTGCCTTAATTCTTCAACAAAATCTACATGGTTTCACAGTTTTTAAATATTCTGGACACTATTTAAAGTTTTCAGAGACTAAAATCTGGATTTGGTTTCAGCTTGTCAACAGGGAATATTCACGACCACAACTTCTTCTTCCTCTAACACTGTGTAAATCTGAAACTTGGATTCGTGATTCGGTCTTTTTCCAGTCATAACACCCCAAGCATACAGTATATGGCCATGGATAAACTTTGAGAACTGAGCTGACCATCAGCCAGCAGATGTTGACTGTGGTTGACTAGGAGCAGAAGTGAAGAGTTGAGATAGATTTGCCAATCCTAGCTGACAGTAATATCAAGTAGATGGAGCACAAAAAGATTCCAGGGCTGGGAGACCACGGTTAAAAATATGTGACCTGTATAATGCAGGTAAAGCAGGGGAACGAGGACACAATGTGTCTTGTTTCCTTTCCAGATTGCCTATATGTATATTTATTTAACATCATATATCATAACAGTCACATAAGCACAATGCATTTCTTGTTATCTCATCTCGGGTTTATGTAGTTCAATTTCTCATTTTCAAATATTTTCTGTAAATTCATTACATTTTTTTGGTCTATTTCACACCATAAACTGGCTCAAAACACCATTTTCATATAGTGTTAGTGTATAGTGTAGTTATACAGTGTATAAAACGCCTTTAAATACAATAGATTACATATTTTGCTTTTATTTATTTATTTATTTATTTATTTATTTATTCAGTTCATTTCCGACATGGTTGCAATCACAGAAATTCATTTTGACATTCAGAGCAAAATCACATCATTATTTTTTTTTTTTTTGTCCTTTTGCATGCCGGAAAAGGCGACGGAAAAAAGCATTATGCTTATCCAGATCCGTCCCCTGATTTGAACACAGATAATTTTACATCAGTCCGCATTTCTTCCCTTGTCAAACATTCTCATCTTCTTCATAATTTCATCTTTTCATTAACGTTTTTTTTTTTTTGTCCTTTTTTATGTGATGCGTTCTCGTTTTTTGTAAAAGAGCACTGAAATGTGTATCCAAACAAAGACATTGAGTCACATATTTATATATACTTAATTAAGTTTATTCAAGTTTTTGTCCTTAAATATTTGCATTTTTTACAAATGTAGATATTTATAGTAAACACATAAGTCATGACTATCTGAAAATACATCATGGACAGGATTTTGAATGTCAATTATTAACACTTTAATGGTGCAACTGCAGTCGCGCTCGGCACAAAATGGCGGGAAATCTATCCACATATTAATGTTGTTTAAACTTAAATAACTTATGACACCAAACTACAAACTTCACACAGACACTCGTGCTAATAATGTCTGTCAATATGATCTAACCGACTTGTATGAAGCAGGTAAAGTAGAAGAATTGAGACACATTTTGCGAAAAAATTAATTCGCACTCGCAAGATAGTAAGTCGTGTAAGCGAGATTCACTGGCACACTGGCTTGAGTGATTGAATGAAGTTAACGTTGTGGCGTTACCTCAACAATGATGGGACGCTGGAATCATGAACAAGTGCCATTTACTTCAACAACTTGTATTTTAAAGTAGTTATCATACATGCATATACATGCATACAGAGGATTACTCAAAAAGTACACTGTGAAAGTACTCAATATTATGCATGCAAGTAGTCTAGGAAATAGTATGTTCAGCGGTATATGAATCATGGATTACTTATGGAAAAAATATATTTTTTTTTATTTTACGTCAAAGTTGGGTGAAATATCCTTAAATTTTTATAAATCATGGACTACTTATGGGAACTTTTTTTTTCTGACATCGTTCTTTACTTTGAAATCCGGACCCATACTTTCGTGATATCTTCAGTTTATTACTGAAGGTAATAATAATTATCATTACTGTAAAAGTATCGTAATTTTCATGGGTCTGATTGTGAGACTGCATTCTGACCCACATTCTCTACCAGCAGCTCTATTCAGACTAAAAGGCATTATATATTGAGAGATTTTGATGCTGGCCATAATAAGAACTAAATATTAAAAATTTCCACTCCCTCCAAAAATTCAAGAATGAAACTTTAAAATTTTAAATGAAATGTATCCTACTAATATTTTTTTTATCAGACTTAAATTCAATAGAGAGGCGGAGGGCTGTACCTACTGTGTCAGTGAAATAGAAGATTTGGAGCATCTTTTTAAAAAAAATGTTTTGTGGTGCATACAAATTGGGAGGATTTGTGGAGCTGGCTGCGTCTAAAGGGATAAAATTTATCCCCACCAACGGTTGATCGTATTAAATTTGGTTACTTTTCTAAAGATAAAAATATAGACTTTGTTATTAATAATTTAATTTTAACAGCCAAAATATCCATACATAAATGCTGATTAAAAAAAAAACAAAACAAAAAAAAACAGCCTAGTGTCTTGTTTGGGAAAAACGACTTTATTTTTCTTTTGAAATCCCTAAAAACATTGGAAAATGAGTCTGCACTGAAATGATGTACACTTTTAGAGCAATTTATGTTAATGTAATTTAAGTTATGTCCTGACCCCGGTAATATGTGATACTATTTTATTTTATTACTTTCTTTTATTATTATTAGTATTTTATCTTTTTATTATCTACCTCTGTTTAACCTGTGAAAATTGCATGTTTAAGCTGTTTAAAAATATGTGCCTATGTTTGTTTGTGTATAATGTTCATGAATTAAAAAAAAAAGAAAGAAAAAAAGCTCTTCAGAGCCGTCTGATTATGATTACCGTAAGTGTTAGTATATTCGCGCACTAAAAAAACAACGTGCGGATTTGACCAGGCATTCGCGAACCACGGCTGGTTTCTCGGCTTGACCGCAGTGACGCAGCCACAGCCGCTCGGTCAATTTTGTAACCAGTAGATGGCGCTAATAAACTTACAACGGATTGCAAACTGTCAATAAATCCAAAAATGAAGAAGAAGAAGCGACCAGGAAGTGACGGCATACATTTCTGTCACACGGAAACCTCAACCTTGACCACACAGAAAGTGTAATACCTTAATTCATAACTTAAATTAGTTCTGTCTACACTTGAAATCACGGCAAGCCTAATAACATTATGCGGATTTTGCCGTGAAGTCACTGGAGCTCGCTCAAAGCTTCGTTTTGTCTGCGAGCTGTTAGCAAGCAGCTAGCAGCCAGTGTTTGTTTACGTGAGGTCCATGGCGTGCACTTTGGAGAAGGTACTGGGCGATGCTCGAACTCTGCTGGAGCGGCTAAAGGAGCACGACACGGCCGCAGAAGGACTGATAGAGCAGTCCGGGGCTCTGAGTCACAGGGTGCAGAGCATGAGAGAGGTGGCAAATGCCCTTCCTGACAAGGTGAGGATTACAAACACACTGAACTGTAATACCAACAAACACTCAATCATCACTGGTATGTTCGTTTCTGCTTCTTTTTCTATCTCCAGCAGTCAGAGGACCATTCAGAGATCCAAGAGCTCAGTAAATACAAGCCTCACATCCTGCTGACTCAGGAAAACACACAAATCAAAGAGCTACAACATGAAAATAAAGGTAATATCAATAAATCCGGTTTACATATAATCCTATCTTCTATTAATCATATGGCCGTGGCTATTGATACGGAAACGGCGCCCCTCATTGGCCAGTTTAGGTGACGTGATAGGTGCACCACGTGACTTAAAGTTCCGTCAGTTTTATTTTAGCTCATATTTATTATTACCTACCCCACTAACCCTTTTATTTTAGCCCTAGCCCAGGAAATACCCTAGACTGTTTATTTTTTTTTTTTGTATATGTATTTTTAAAGGTGGAATTTACCGTGTTAAATATGTTAAAATGAAAAAAAATATATATGTCAAAAGTGGGATTCGAACCCACAGCAATGGAAGGAAGAATCCTTGAGTCAGGCGCCTTAGAGCACATGGCCATCCTGTCACGGTGAAAACGCAGGGACATAACCCTACTTATGCAGAAAAGGTCCGGAAAACGTACCCATGGTCCCGGGAGCTATTGATACGTTTCTGTATCAATAGACACTTCCTAATCTTATTTGGGGGATCACATTTGTAATCTAACGCAAAACCACGTCCCCCAAATTCAGAGAATAATAGCAGTAACAGAGTGTTATATTTATGTCTTATGTGTGATTCTGTTTTATTTTAAAACAAATGTTACCTGTTTTTTTTATAGGATTAAAGAATGTAGTGTTCTTGTTGAGGTGGGGGAGAAGCTTTCAAGAAATTAGTTTGACTTCACAAATTACATATACAAACACAGCACACCAAAAAGGAAAAGGTTGAGTTGGCACATCAACAGACACATGTTGACACTTATTCGCTTAAAACATGCACACACATTAAAGCAATAAGGCACGGATGCACACACATATTAGGGCCCTATAAAAAAAGTTTTTTTGTCATTAATTCTTTATCAATTTCATCAAAAAAAAAATATTGGTTTTTTAAATCCTGTAAAAAAAAAAAAAATATATATATATATATATATATATATGTATATATATATATATATATATAACGAAAAAAATGCGAAAACAATGATTAAAGAAAAATTTATGTTTAAATAAAAGTGTTATTTTAAAACCATGTGTTGGCAACAATTATGTCCGTCATGGATTATTCTCACTGATCCTTTCCAATTATTTAATTACTCATCCCACATTCTTCATGATGTCTTTTCAGAGCTATGGTTGTCTCTTGAGGAACACCAGTACACACTGGAGCTCATAATGGGCCGCTACCGCAAGCAGATGCTTCAGCTGATGATGGCGAAGAAAGAGCTGGACACCAAACCTGTGCTCAGCCTCCATGAAGACCATGCCAAAGTAGACCTGATACCAAAGATCTCTCAGATACTAAGTTGGCGCTCCTTTGAGTTTTTTCAAACCTGACTGTCCTGCTGAATTCATTCCAGGAGGTGCAGTGGCAGGTGGAGCGGATATGTGAGATGGGTCAGGTGATGAGGAGAGCAATGCAGGTGGATGATCAACGTTACTGCTCGCTGCGAGAAAGGCTCGCTCAACTCGAGGTAAACAGAGACAAGCTACAGTGTAAAGTGTGTCTACGTGATGTTATTTTTTATTTCCTACACAACATTTTTGTCTGATCACATTTCAAACAGATATTTTACAAATTCTTCCCTTCAGCAAATCACTATAAGGCTTACATTTTTGGACTGACAGAGAGGTGTAAAAACACAGGAATCATTATGCATCAGTCACAATGGCCTCATTACTTAATATGTGTGTGATTGAATCATTATTTTCTGAATTGGAGCAGAATTATTTTTTTATCAACAGTGGTATATTAATTTATAGGAGTGTACAAACCTGCTGAGATTTAAGATAAGACTGTTGTTTGTTATAAAAGCTCACACTAAATGTTGTTGTTGATGCTATTGCTTCTCCTTATTTGTAACTGTATGTTTGAACTAACATCCCAACCTGAAAGTCAGGACTGTCATTGCTAGTACAGCAGTGGTAGCTCAGTTTTGGGTTTGTTCTTTAAACAGTTTTGAGCCACTGGAAAAAAAAAAATATTATTTTCTTTGCCAAACCTTGGAAGTGAAATTTAACAGGAATATAATTGTAGTTCCCTGTTCCTTATGTTCCATAGACACATTTCTCTGTTTGCTGACATAAATTAGGGGCAAGTGTATCAAATTTTGAGTGAGAATAGAAGGGTGAAATGTAAAAAGTACTTAAAATGTAACTTCTGTAGTAGTTCAATCCTATTTTTTTCTTCTTTTCCTGCATCAACTGACTTCTGTAATTTAGATTGAGAACAAGGAACTTCGAGATCTCCTGATCATTAGCAGGAGCACTGTGAAAACATCGAGAGATGAAGACAATCAGCCAGCTGTGACCACGTCAGCAGAATCAGCATCATCTTCAATTGATGCAAATGTATCATCTACGACGACGGATGCAGAGTCTGATGCTGCATCTGCAATGGGCAGCGCTGATGCAGCGTCTCCGGGGACAGGTGCAGCGTCTCCGGGGACAGGTGCAGCATCTCTGGGGACAGTTGCGTTAGGTGGATTGTCTCCGGGGACAGGAGCGTTAGGTGGATTGTCTCCAGGGACAGGTCCATTAGGTGGATTGTCTCCGGGGAAAGGTCCGTTGGGTGGCTTGTCTCCAGTTACAGGTCCATTAGCTGGATTGTTTCCGGCTACTGGTCCATTAGGTGGATTGTCTCCGGGGACAGGTGCATTAGGTGGATTGTCTCCGGGGACAGGTGCATTAGGTGGATTGTCTCCGGGGACAGGTGCATTAGGTGGATTGTCTCCGGGGACAGGTGCATTAGGTGGATTGTCTCCGGGCACAGGTGCAGCATCTGTAAGGACAATCCCAACAACCTTAATGATAAATGCGGCATCTACCACAGGGGCACTATCAGCAACTGATGCAGCGTCTACAGCCACTGATGCGTTTTCCCTCGCAGCAGATGCAGCAGCCACTGGTGCAGTAGAAGTAGCAGGAAGTGATTTAGTCATGGAGCCACATCAGTCCCCACTGCCACGCTCCAGTGAGTGATCAGAAGGACTTCAAATTGAGCTCCTGCCAACAGGGTTAAGGGTGTTATTACATGTGTTCACAATCCAATGTCTTTTCATATTAAAATCCGATGCAGACAGGGAATATATTTTTTCTAGATAAAGTCCACTTAAAAACATTATTTTGAAAGGCATTTACGCACAAATGCAGTATGACAATATCGTGTGCGTGCGTGTGAGTTCAATCGGTGTAAAATCACTCTGAAGGTGAGGGTTTGTTCCATCTACATTTGTGTCTCTCCTGTGTGGTGAAGGAATTTACTTTGTTTTCAGCCAAAGATTAACTCACTCCTCAAAGATGCCAATTCTACGTCTTTGGTCCTTTTTATTTTTTTCCAGTAACACTTTTCTTTGATGAATTCACTCCAAGTCTATCCAAGAAGCCAAATCCACAGAACCCATGGCTGCAGCCGCTGCCAAGAAGATGACTTGTGGTTCTGTCAGAGTTTTCCTGCCTGCTGAGAAATGTTTGTCTCTGATTGTTTCTCATTTTATGAATTTGATACATTTTTTCCAGTCTGAAGAGTTTGTGATTTTTACATTTACCAAGTTAGGATTTATAGCTTCCAGATCTTTCTTAGTGTCATTGATACCACATTTGCACACTGTATGTTGATATACTGTTTATTTTCATCTCAGGAAACAAGGTGAACACACCGTTTTGACTTCACAACAGTGTACGATTCTGTGACAAATGAAAATTTCAAAAGTTTATAAATGCAGAATTGTCTCTGGCGTTTTATTTAATATTATTTTTTAAATAATTTGTTCATGATTGTACTTTACATTTATTTGATACACTACCAAGGGTAGTGCTTTGTTTTTTTATGACATGAGTTGAAAAATATCTGTTGATTACAATTGCATTGCACACATCTATGGTTTTCTGTGTAAAAACCTGTCAGTGGACGTTCTGTGTAAGGCAATAGGAGGAGAATTTGTCTGTTTATTCTAGCAAGTCCCCCTTTTGTGTTTACTTATTTCTTCTTTCGATAAACGTTCCCCCATGAGTAATAAGGTAGTACAAATATTCATAGTCCAAGGGGTTGAAACAGACTGGTAACTTGTGATGCTCTAATTCAGACATAGGCTACCAGGGGCCACATGTCTAATTTTGTGCGGGCCCCCTAAAAAAATGTATACAAAATGATAACAAAGACACACTAAACAGCCACTTAAACACAAAATGACTACAAAAATATACAAAAGGACTTCAAAGTCACACAAAATGCCAGTGAAATTACACAAAATGACAAAAACACAATGACTTGATAAATACCCAAAAAGGCAACAAAAACCTGCCATATTGACAAGAAAATGGACAACGTGAATTAAAAAAAAAAAAATCTAATTCACCCAGAAAGTCTACACAAAAGGACTACAAAGACCAAACTCTTTGTTCTTTCCTGTGCTCAGATTGGTCTTTATTATAAATGCTATCATGAAGGTTATTGATAATATGGCCCTTGGCTCAGACAATCACATTTTTGTGGCCCCCTCTTTGATAGAAGTTGCACATCTCTGCTCTATTTCATTTAGTGTGGCCCTCCAGAGTAAATGCACAAACACACAAAAAACATAATATGACTCCAAAAGAATTTCTTGATTAAAAAAAATTAACTGGACAACAAAAATACACAACATGACTACAAATGAATGAGTGGAAAAGTTACCAAAAAACTAAACTAAACTTTGAAAAACAATGACAACAAAAATACACAAAGTGAAGTAAATTAAACAAAGAAACGCTTTGTTCTTATTAGTATTATTGCTCATATAATTATCCTTAATGCTGATTATATTCTGACTTGCTTTTTCCTTTCTAAATGTGTGAATATTGAGTAATATATATTTGTTTTCTGTTTTTCTACACAGTCGTGTACTATCCGACCACATCCTAAATACTAACTAGTTAATATTAAATAACATCATTGTTCCATAATTCTTCTATCCGGCCGCAAGGTGACGACATTAGGGCGTTCAACACTTGTCTGTCCTTTAGCGATTCCTACAAATATTATGTTTAAACTAGCACATTTCTCAAAACGATTAACTTATGTAGCCAACTGTCATAACTACAGCTATACATAATTTTGACAGTTGATAATATGCACTTTTTCTTCACCTTTGTTCAGTAGAAGTTATTTTCTATTTATTTCCGATGGTCCGTGAACGCAGCACTGTTTGGCATTTGACACTTAGCCTGAGTGAAGCTAACATTAACATTCAGCATGTCTGAGAAGGAGCTGGGGAAGAAGTGGGACCGCTGCCTGGCAGACACTGCCATTAAACTGGGTAAATACTCCCTGTTCACACACACTGACATCTTGTACTGAGGACTGAGCTAATAGCATTTAGCATTAGCATAGCTGCCTGCATCTGTCATTGAGGCAGGGACAGAGGCTAACTAGCTAGCTAGCTACAAGGGGCTTAAGGACACCTGAATGACTGATGTTTCTAAATATCTACGTAGTTTTGGACGATTATTACCAATTAAACCTACGACCAACAACAGGATTTTACTATCTCAGCCTGTTAGATTTAAAATTTTTAAAAATACATTTATTTAATTATTTTATTTTAAAGTGCAAATTTACCTTGAACTGAACATGGCCAAGTTTGACTTAAATATACGTCAAAAATAATGCAGTGATTCTCATCTACATAATAAACCACATATACACACAGGAGGCATACTGAGGAAACAATAAATGAAAATATGGAGCAGTTTTTAGCTGATATATAATGCAGAGTATCACTATAGAAAATAAGGAATAACCACATACAGTGAAACAGTCTCTACAACTAATTTTACTGAAGTTATAACAAATAGGTAACAAAAAAACCCCAATAAATTAAAGATTGAGTGTATTGTGTAAAAAAGTGAATTAATGAAAATATACACTTAACAAAAAAAAAAAACAACACACACCTATAAATAAAGTATATAAATCTAACATTCATTACTAGTTAAAAACAAACAAACAAAAAAAACCTATTTGTTGTCAGAAAAATTGTTCAAAGAGAAAAAGGGTTTTAGGTTTTTCTTTTTCTTTTTGTCTGAAACTTTCTGCAATTGTGTCCCAAATTTGGGCCCCAACCAGGAATGGAAATTAACTTTTTTTTTTTTGTCCACCTGCCACAGTGGCTGGAAAATCATAAAATCTACTGTAAAAACCACTTAACTTTATATTGAAGCATCAATGTTTACAGTAGATACAGTACCATGCATAAACAAACACGTAGCTGTTAGCAGAGCTGATTATTTAGTAATGATTAATGATTGCTGGTTAAAACTATCTAAGGCTCATGTACAAGATAACGTCTTTCAAAATGAAAGATTGAAATCTATATCTAATACTTGTATAACTAACATTTTTTGTTGTCTTCAAACCAAATTATCTATGAAATTCATTACTATTTAAAAACCATGAATTATATAAAGTATTTTTAATCTGTATACTTAACATTAAGGAAGCATATTGCATTCAGTTAAAAAAAAGAAAACGTGCCTGCGTTATGTCCATAGACTAATGCCACATCAATATTATGGCTTAAAGATAGAACTGTCTCCCAGTGTTTTAAAAAACACATTTAAAGTATTTTTTTTTAATCAAATTTAACAAGCACCATGTTAAACAAGCATGTTTGCTCTCAATAAATAAATAACTGCATACATTGTTTCAAATGCCCTCTAAGCTCAGAAAAACATTGTCTGAAAAACAGGGAAAAAAATTTGCATGAAAAAAAATTGTCCAAAAAAATTATTCCGAAAAACAGAAAAAAATAGCCCGAAAAACAAAACAAAAAAATTATTCCGAAAAACAGAAAAAATTGCCCGAAAAACAAAACTAAAACATTTGTCCAAAAAACAGAAGAAAAAAAAAAAAATAGGCCAAAAAAAACAAATTAGTCCGAAAAACTGAAAAAAAAAATTTGCATGTGAAACTGAAAAATATTATTTCAACAAACAGAAGAAAAAAAAAGTCCAAAAAGCATGAAAAAAAAATTAACATGAAAAACAAAACAAAAAAATTAGTCCAAAAAACAGAAGAAAAGAGTGTCCAAAAAACATGAAAAAAATCAAAACAAAAAATTAGTCCAAAAAACAGAAGAAAAGAGTGTCCAAAAAACATGAAAAAAATCAAAACAAAAAATTAGTCCAAAAAACATGAAAAAAAAATAGCCCAAATAACTTTTTTTTAGTTTTTTTTCAAGTGAATGCAATACCCTTCCGTATCTAAAAGAATAAATTATAAAATGTAAAAGGTGTAGTTATTGTCACTGCTCTCATACACGCATTTGGCAGGTGATGAGTGCAAATTTCCGTCCCTGACCCCAACCCATAAGTTAGGAACCTTGGTTATACTAGTAATATACAAAATAGTAGGTTAGCAAGTATTTACCCTCTAATGTTTAAAAGCGTAGTTTGTTTTCTGCTAAGGTTTTTGATCATTATCATTATTTGCTCTCTTTTCTTCACTCTGATGTGTGTTTTCCTCTGCGTCGTCTCCGATGCTGTCCAAACAAAGCACCGTTTAAAAGCCCTTCTGGTGCATGTGTGGGTGAACACACAGTGATGCCGTCATGTTGGCTGTAAAGTACAACGTCTTAGCTTTCAGAAACTATTAGCTTTATTCCAGTAGTGCAAATATTGACATAGATATGATAGTTTAAAGTGCCTAAATGTGCTGCTCAAAACCAAATATCAATTTGAAGCTTATTGAAACAAAAACAAGGTTAAATATGTGATAATAATCCATGACATGACAAACATTCTGTTAAAAAACAGACTATTTTGGCAAATGTATACAGTGTGTACACTTCTATGCACACATATTTTTACTAATGGCTCTAAAGTGAATAAATAGACGTGATTAAATGTTATTATATATTGTTGAATTTTTAAATGCTGTCTTATTCTATTCCTTTGATTAACTGTGTTTTAATAGATGTTCTGTGTTGATAAAATCACCTGTCGTGCATGTGTAGATTATCGGGAAAAAAAGCAAACTTATTCTTATTCACACTGTTTTAATTCATATTGTTCAACATATCAAGGTGCTGATGCTTCTTTCTTTCAATTACACATAGATTATCAGGGCGGAAATTACAGAAATAACTTCCTGTGAAATGGAAATCATTTTATTATTAATTATTATTATTAATACAATATTTTTGACTATTTCAAAAAAAATAAATTAAGCATAAATTGCAGCATGACAGGGAATAAACCCTTACTTGTCAAAAAACTGAAAACAATTAGTCCAAAAAACATGAAAAAAATAGCCGGAAATAATAATTATTTAATTTTGTTATTAATAATATTAATAAAAAAATTTTATTGCAATTTTTAACACTAAATTAAGCAGAAATTGCAACATGACAGGAAATGAACCCTCACAGGCATGATTTGGCACAATATCACGCATTTACATGCAACCTTTTACCCATCAATGAGTGGTAAAGAGATGGAAATGTCAAATCTCTTGCAAAATATGGCGTAATATGATGCAAAATGATGGAGTTCACTTTCTGAAATGGAAAAAGCTTTATGACACAGACCCAACAGTCACTAACATGTTTAGGGACAACATCACACAGTTACACATCTTTTTTCCACCGTAAAAAAAACAGGTGGCCTAATATGTAGCAACTTTATCAGACGGACAAAATCTCTCGTGACTTCAGTGCGTACAATCGGCATAAATAATGGTTAACTTTATTAACAGTATTACACATGTTAGGCATGATTTTATGATGTTTAAAAGCCATTAAGGTGATCTGATTAGTGGCAACGGAGCAGTAAACTGATGCAGAAATGGGTAAACTGAAACAGAATTGTGGAAATTTTTTAAATGGAAATCAAAGCCTCTACATCAGTGTTTCTCAACTGGTGGGTCGGGACCCAAAAGTGGGTCGCAGACAGCTGTACTGTACTGGGTGGGTCACAGACAGCTGGTCAAAAAATAAATATTTACAGTCTCTCAGGTTGGGTTGGACTTGTCTTTTATTTTGAAATAAACTTTTTTTTTGACAGGCCTGTTGTGAAATGCTTGTTGCACAGGCAAATATATAGATTTATGTTTTAAAAAAAAAAGATTCTATGGATTAATAATATTAAATTTGGTTGGTTGAATTGTTAAAAAAAAAAAAGTGGGTCGTGATTTAATGATGGTGGCAAAATTGGGTCGCAGGGTGAAACCAGTTGAGAACCACTGCTCTAGATCAGTGTTTCTCAAATGGGGGTACGTGTGCCCCTAGGGGTATGTGGTGGCACTGCAGGGGTACTTGAGAGAGAGAGAATTAAACAAATAAAGAGTCAGTCTTGGTCCCACCCCATGTGAGATGAACTGAAATGATAAAAACTATAGAAATAAGTCTATTCAGGAGCCACTAAATCAGTTTTTTAACCATGGTGTCGGGACCCCATATGGGGTCGCCTGGAGTTTGTATGGGGGTCACTTGAAGTTTCTGAAAAAATTAAAACAGATTTTACATTTTTTTAAATTATTCTTTATCAAAACAACACACAATCTTAAACAACTGTAATTCTATAATTTCACTTTGCAAAATATAAACCTAATTCAACTAAAATGCAGTTAAAAAAAAAAAAGTGCTCAAATATGATCAAAAACTACCGCTAATTCTAGGAAAAAAAATGTTTTTGGGGTCGCCAGAAATTCTTGATATCAAAATGGGGTCACGATCCAAAGAAGGTTGGGAAACACTGCACTAGATACTGTTTCTTTTTCCACAAATTTACAAAACGAGTCTTAAAAAACGTGTTTTATCACTCTTACATTCCATCAATAGGCTATGTAGTTGTTTTTTCCACAGTATTCTGAGCAAAACGTTGTAGTCGAACATAAAGGGGGTACATGGTCTATTAATAAACAAGAGAAAGGGGGTACTTGAGCCAAAAAGGTTTAAGAGCGACGAGCTCTAGATGATGTCGTTATTTTGGCTGTAGTTTTTGACACCACGCCATTACTTCTGTTTGATAAACAACAGTTTAGAATAAAGAATTCATTGATGATGTGAGTTTGTCACCTCTTATTGTGTTGTGGGTTTTTTCCTCCTGTTTTCCAGGTGCAGGGCTCGGTTTAGGTGTCGTGTTTTCCGTCCTGTTTTTCAAACGTAAGTGCTTGACAAAATGATTCAGCTCTGAGATACTGCTTTGTACTTGTTAATTTCCGAGATGAAGGCCCAGTTTGCCCACTTCACATACCGGCTGGCTGTTGACTTAAAAATGACACCGACTATTTTAATACAACACCTAATTCAATGTGTTTTTTATATGTGTGAAAAAGTGCGTCAGTGCACAAACAACACCTAAGCTCAAAGACAAAAGGGAGCATGCAGATTTAATTGATATACACCAAAGGACGACTCGCGGCGTGAAAACCATTTCACACGCTCCCTGCTATGTGTTTGAGTGCTGCGTGCAATGCGTCTGAAAATAAAATGACGGTTCTTGTTCACAGGGCACACATGGCCCATTGCGTTCAGCTCGGGAGCGGGCCTCGGCATGGCGTACGCTAACTGTCAGAACGACCTGAGGTCGCATTATGTGCTGCACCGGAGCCAAAAGGTGGGTTTGGGTTTCTGCACCAAGATTTGCTTAAGATTCTGTTAAAGATGTGTAAGGAATTGTTTCCCTTCTTAGAAACATTTGAAACGCATGTTTAAGACCTATATAAAAAAATATGAGGACATTGAATAGAATTTTATTTTTGTATTTACAAATTATTTAGGCAATCACCCTGTCAGTGCCCAATCCTTTCACGTCAACATTCATTCGGCCCATTTTATGGCAGTTTATTTACTATTTATTTAAAAGGTTGAAACCCTGCTATTTAAGAAGAATTAGAAATGTATGTTTTTTGTATAGGATGTTACCTAAACAGTCTGCATTTTTATTGTATATTTGATGTACATATGTAATATATATTTGGTAACACTTTAGTTTAGGGAACACCTATTAACCATTAATTAATCAGAATCAGAATTCCTTTATTAATCCCTGGGGGAAATTGCTTTTTTTACAGCCACTTGAGAAAAAAAATCACAAATAAAAGAATGAAACGTTAAATAAGTGTATAATTAAGTAAAAGACTCTTAAAAATAAGGATCAGATACACACACGTTACAGTAGTAAAAAAATAGTTGCATGCAAATTAGTAACATATTGACTCTTATTTAGTCATTTTTAATGCCTTATTCTGCATGGCCTTAATACACAACCAGTAAACAATGAACTAACTCAGAATTATTATTTATTAGCAGTAAGTAAGGAAGTTGTTGTATATGAATTACGATCTCAACATGCTAGGATTAGGATTAGGGTTAACGTGAACCCTAATCCTAACCCTGTTTGGACTGCGAGACTGCCATTAAGTGTATAATAATGCATTAATATGTACTTAATAAGGAATTAATGTGTACTTAATGATGAATTAAGAGCCAATATGTTACTAATATATATATATACACTAATACAAGCAATTAATTAATAGCTAATAGGTGTTCCCTAAACTACAGTGTTACCCTACATTTTGTTATGTCAGCAGCTGTATATTCTAGATGCTTTTCAAAACATAATAATAAAAAAACAAGAAAAGAAATTTATGTTTTGAGTGAATTCCGATTTATTTTGTTTTTTATTTTTTTTACTTTGGTTCTTGATTGTCAGTATTGTGTATTGTTTTGATCCGTTTTTGTATATGCTGTCTTGCAGTTTTTTTATTATTATTTTTTTATTTAACAATTAAAAACACCACAAAATAGTCACATATTTACATGTGTACAATTAAAATATTTAACAAACGTTGCATGATCAAATATCACGTCCCAGGAGCTCTGTCGTAAAGATTGCGAGTGAAGAAAGTGACGTCATTTATGTGCATGCGTTTAAAGGCCCGTGAAAGGATCAGGCACTGACAAATAATAAAAACTGTATCATTTTGGAAACATTTTCTTTCCTTTTTAATAAGTTTTGAACACCAACAACAAATGCTATAAATGTTAGCTATGGTAAACATTTTGTTGGTTTTATTCTGAAGTTACTGCAATACAAACAACAACAAAACCGAACATCTTGAACTAAAGAAAAAAATAGTTTGTTGAATTATTTATTAAGATATTATCCAGTTTTTCTTGACAAAACAATATACTGTACCTCCCTGTCCAGGATCATGTTCATTGTTTAATAACGTGAATGTAATTTTCCCATACACGGCCTCATTCTTTTTGATTGCTGTTCCTGTAGGTGTGGCTCCCCCCAGGTTTACCACCTTTTATTGAGATTATGTACGTGAATAATAGATACATTTTTCATAGTCATCAATCAATGTGAAGGATTTTCAAACGCTGACAGATTCTATCAGTAACACACATTTTGTGAGACTTATATATAAATATAAATTGCTTGTACTGTGAGTTTGTGTAAATTATCACATCAGCAGACTTGTTTTTGCTGAGCTTGCAAAAAATTGCAGCACGTAATTAATTCCACATGTGGGCAGTGATGCAGCAACCCCTCACCATAAGGTTTTTTCATTTAGATTTATGTGTATCCTTAATAGAAATCTGTAGATTGAGATTCCTCTAACGGGTTGTTGTTTTTTTTTCCTCCATAGGATCAATAGCTGGATGCCACTGAGGGACTGGAAATGGATTTGTTTGGATTGATTCTGTTTGTGGGAGAGTCACCATTTGCACTGTTTGATCTCTCCCTTGTCTAACTCTGTATGATATGTACCTGATTAGGACAGTCTGTTTTTATTTAAAAAAATAAAACGTGCGTAACATCCACGAAATGGTTTATTGAATATTCTCTCATATATACTCGTGGGATAGAAGTCAAAATGAGTCGGTTATATACAGCAGATGTTCTCAACGTGTGGGTCGTTGACCGGTTTTAAGTGTGCTTAAAAAAAGCTTTTATTTTGAAGGGCATTTATTTATGCGTCAGAGTGCATGTTCACACGGCTTTGTTTCCCTGGAAATTATGCTAAGTTTGGCTCTAACACTCAACGTTTAGAGCTCATCACAGAAGAAAATTCTACTTTGATTGGTTCCAGCGGTTTCCAAACGTTTCCAATCAAATGAACGGCTCTGACGGAGAGCTGACTGAGCTACAAAAGTTTAAAAAAAAACATGCACAACACAAAACAAACAGGCAACTTGCAGCCCTTGGCCTATTCTAACACAAACACGCAAAATGACAAAAAACAATACGACGGCAAAAATTTACCCCCGAAACATACAAAACAAAACAAACAAATACACAAAAATCACAAAATTACAGAATAAAAGTCCCAAAATGACAATGTTAGAGAGAAATACACAAAACGACTACTGAAATGAACAAAATCAACAGAAAAAAGAAAGAAAATTACAACAAAAACACATAAAAAGGAGAAATAAACTACAAATTGAGTCCAAAAACACAAAACAACACACTAGTCAATAATGAGCTCCATCTAAAATCCAATTTACTTTCCAGGATTCAAACTCACAAAGATACATTAAATACATATGAGAGATGTAGTTAGTACTTAGAAAAGTCAAATACTGCTGATAAAGTTTAGCTCCGTTTGTTCGTCCGTACGTCTGAGCTTTTCTCCAAATAACCAAATTCGGTGTGTGGCTTCAGGGTATCAATACCTTGATGGAGTTAAAAAATGAGAAGCCCGCAAATACTTTTTCTGGAGTTATTGCCCTTGTTCCGTTTTTTTTTTTACTCAGTTCAAGGTATCTTCAAAGGGGACAGCTTTTCTCAGAAACGGTTTAAGATTGGATAACCACATTTGGTGTGTGGCTTCAGGGTATCAATACCTTGATGGAGTTCAAAAATGAGAAGTGCGCAAATATTTTCTTCGAAGTTATTGCCCTTGTTCTGTTTTTTTTTTTTTTTTTACTCTGTTCCAGGTATCTTCAAAGGGGACAGCTTTTCTTAGAAACCATTTAAGATAGTAATTTTATATTCTGATGTGATAATATTTTATTATGTATACATCTAAGTTAGATTTAAGACATTTAAGAAAAGGTTGTGAGTTATAATGAGAACCAATCTGGCGAGGGATGTTGATGACTGTCTTCTTGTTTTCACTGAAACATTGCGACAGATGTTTTTAAGTGTTGCAGATATGGTGTATGGTCAGTGGTATGTTATATATAATATATCATATATATAAGACGTATTTTTAAAAGCACAAGGTGTATTTTTTATAAAATGTAATGAAAATGAAACATTTGCATACATTAGGAGAAACAAATTGTTTCATGTTGAAACCTCAACATTTCTATTCCTACCTTTGATATGTTAGTTTCATTTATTCAGACAACTGTTTTTACAGGAAATTTACTTTGATCTCCTGATATGTTTCGACTGTCAACTGTCAGTCCTATTCAGAGGCATCTGCTGATCACTTTGATGTAAAAAAACAGTTGTCAGAATAAATGAAACCTTGCCATATTATTAAAAAAAAAAGTCAAAATGAAATTGCTGGAATTATTTCCTACCTTTTTAAGTCACTGTTAGCCTTCCTTATTATTATTATTATTATTATTATTATTATTATTATTATTATTATTATTATTATTATCTTATACTCTAATTAAAGTGAAACCGTGAAAATGTAGTATTCAGTAAGTACAGTTTCAGACAGATTGCTGACCCCTGCTGTAGAGCATCAAAAACTAGCAAACAAGGTTTTCCAAAAGTCTTTGTGAATGCAAACCAAGCTAAATAAAAGTATTAAAATTATCAGCCATTCCCAGCTCTAGTTTGGAACTATTCCTCTGTGAAAGGAGTCTTCAAAATTCTGAAAATTAAGTCCTGCACTTAATCTAAACATACATCATTTTGTACTTTTCGATAACATAATAGAAAAGAAAAGAGTTTTCATACAACTCAATATAAATTTTATATGTAAGTCAGACCTTTATTTGTCGCGCAATGGGGAAATTTGGATTATACATCAGCAGAACAATAAAGGACAGTAACACTTTACACAATTAAAATAATGACCTGCTGTCATCGGTGTAAAGGATGAAGAGTCTCCACTTCAAGAATCCTGACCCATGAGTGTGCTGTGGTATCTGACTTCTTTTTTCTATCCTGCTTCATTTTTGATACTCAATAACCCACACAAGCATTCAAAAGTCCTATGATCAGGTGTGCACATAAGAGGTGCTTATATGAAACCAATATAACCAATGCACACCAGATCAGATATTGAGCGTCACATTTTGCACACCTAAGATTTATTGATAGTCAGCTGCTGGTTAAGAAGTTGATTTGTTTTAGGTTTTTTATGTACACGTGTGTATGGGGCGCCGATTGTAATGTTGCACATGCTAAAATAAACAGCAACTTTTTGTAACAGTTGGCAACAAACCACGTTTAAAAAACGTGTGACTTTTTCTTACATCACTTTTGATAAGTTTTACAGCGATATTTGTAATTTTTTTTGTTAAATCTAAATGTTAAATATAAAATTGTAAATATAAATGCTGAATGCTGAATCTAAATGTTAAATGTAAGTCTTAAATATTAAATCTAAATCGTAAAGCTAAATGTTAAATCTAAATATTTAGCTAATATGCAAATTCACCAGGAGTACCAAAATAAAAACTCATACATTCAAATATTTAGTTTAACCCGTGACATTTTTAGATTTAAATGTAATATTTAATATTTACATTTAAAATTTAGATTTAAGATTGACGTGATATTTTTGCGAGAGAAAAAAAAATATCACAAATTTCTCAAATATTTGTTGTAAATCTGGTCAAAAGTTAAAAAAAAAATCACATTTGTTTTTTAAATGTGGTTTGTTGCTAAATGTTTCCAAAAACTTGGTGTTTATTTGAGCATGTGCAACTTTACAATCGGTGCCCCATACGTGTGCAACTATTTGTGGTTGCATCTCAGAGTGGAGAGGGGCGGGGCTACAAAAACAGAATAGGAAGGTTCGGATTGTTCAAGGAATGTGCGGTGGAGGTGAGGGAAAGGAGTGAAAGAAAACGCAGCAAAGTTTGCTCAAATTAAAATGTAATGGACAGTTATTTTACAGACCTGTATTTATGTTAAACAAACAAATAAAACCCTATAGATAATAAATACTTGATATATATAACATTTATGTAACATTTCTTTAGTGTATGTTGTTTAACCAATTTGTTTTTAGAAAAAAATAATAAATGATGGAACTTTAAGTGCTTTACTTTAAAATAGTAATTCCTGTGGTTTAAAAGCAGATATTTGTACATTTCGAATTCAGTCATTTCATTTGAAAGCCTCATATTTCTTCCTTGAGGCTTTAAAGAACAGATATTTACGGTAGTTGTTGAAATTAAAGTAAAAACGTCACATTATCCACGCATCCCTGCATTTTGTTCCTCCTGTAAAGCCATGTGCACCAGACCAAATAAATTTTGTGCACCCCTGCACTATATGGTAGATCAATGTGTATTTTAAAAACTCCATTCATGAACAGAAGAATCTAATTTACGATTAGAATTAGGACAGACAGACAGACAGATATATCCATTTTAACTTGAACTAAAAGGGAAGGTTATAATAAAACGAATATGTGTAGCAGGATCTGTACAGCATTTAATGTGTATTATTATTATTATTATTATTATTAATAATAATGATCAATTATTATTATTGTGTATGTTTTATTGTTTTCTTTTTTGAGGCTGCTCTTATGCCTTCTTGATCGTTCCTTAGGGATAAATAAATTTTTTGAATTCAATTAAATTGATTTGTTAAAAAAAAGGTAAGAAGTCATGACATTATGGAATCATGCTTCCATAAGGTGGTGGGCTGAGGGCCTGAGGGTTGGCAGCAGCTGATCTGATGTGTTTGATAAAATGGGCGTAGTAGTGATGATGGAGATGCGTCAGCAGTGTGGGGGCTTTGGAAATGACAACCTTTGAGTGAGCTGCTTAATGTTTACTACTTAATTCTTCAAATGCTTAAACTGGAGTTATTCAACTTAGCTGTAATAGTGTAGATTTGTATGATTTTTGTATTTTCTAAAAAAATACATCAGTTTTGTTTCACACTATTTGGATTGTCCTCACATAGTTTCATATACACAGTGTAAACACAAGTGGCTTTCAGCTCCCAGACTAATAAAATTCCAATATTGTTTTGCCAAAAATTAGATTAAGAAGGTGAGAGCACTGTGACCAGAAGAAAGACCACCCACACTGGTTCCTATGATACACAATTAGCATATCTTGGCTGTGTTTGTGCATGGTTATGCATTAACAGCTCCGTGCTTTGACACGTTCCCTCTCAGTATCTGTGCGCTCAGGCTGTGAGACACGCTTGAGTGTCCGACACAGGGATTAGCACGAGGACCAAGGACGTGAAAAGGCAGCACCACAAGGACCGCTGCATCTTTAGAGCACTTGACAACATAGGGTTTTGCTTACAAATGACAGTTGCACAGTTTGGTATTGCTTTTCTGGCTTTTTTTTTTTTTTTTTTTTTTGCTGTTTCCCAAAATAAAAAGGACTTTATATGAGGCAGCAGAGCTCGTGCTCATCCAAGAGACTGAGAGATGAGCCAACCCACTTCACTGAGATGAGGTGTGTGTTTCTGCCAGTTGGTCGTGTTCATCTTCAGTGGGTGCTCTTAACAGCACTGCTCTTGTATGCCTAGTCAAGGCTCATCTCTTTCTGTGCCCTCCTCCAGCGTCTGTCATTGTGACTCGCTGCCTCCAAAGCCGCTTTCAGCAAACGAATGGCTCATTCACGCTGGAGGCAGGGACGCAGCAGCCAGGATGGAGAGATGAGTAAAAGTGTGCCGGTTCCTGGATGTATTCCTGCCAAAGGGAGATGGAGTTATGTCATAATGAGGATGAGTCTGGAACAGGTTGGATGGCTTCACAGGGGACGACACCAGTGGCTGGTTTTTTCAATGCTTCCCCTTCAATGAACAGATCTGTGGGGCTGTAAATGAAGAGGAACCTCCTGAAGATTTCTGGTTGATTGGCGCTACAATGGCAGACCCTTCATTTTCTGCAAGCTTTGGAAGCTACAACATCAGCCCAAACTCTGCCAGCACTTGGAACATCACAGGAAGTGGCCCATGGCTGTTGGCTTTTATGTTGACCGTCATCATCCTCATGACCATCTGTGGGAACGTCCTGCTCATCGCCTTAGTGTTCGCCCATCGCTCCCTGCGCTGCACCTCCAACTGTTTCCTGGTGTCTTTGTTCCTGTCTGACCTCATGGTGGCCCTGGTGGTGATGCCGCCCGCCATGTTGAATGTCCTGTGCGGGGCTTGGGTACTCTGGCCTGCCTTTTGTCCCATTTGGCTCTGTTTTGACGTCATGTGCTGCAGCGCCTCCATCCTCAACCTGTGCGTGATCAGCCTGGACCGTTACATCTTCATCATCTCACCGCTGCGCTACAAGCAGAGGATGACCCCTCCTCGAGCTTTGCTCCTGGTGGGGGCTGCTTGGGGATTGGCGGCACTGGCCTCCTTTTTGCCAATTGAAATGAAGTGGCACAGCTTGGGCCACAGCCAGTCATTATTTCCTGAGGTTGGTAATGTAAGCTCGTACACGGACAAGCTGTACCCTGAGTCCTACTTCCAGCTGTCGCCATCAGGAGGCCTTTCCTTCCAGTGTCGCCTTCAGGTCACCTTGCCTTTTGCTCTGGTGGCGTCTGTGCTCACCTTTTTCTTACCTTCCAGCGCCATATGCTTCACTTACTGTAGGATCCTCTTAGCAGCTCGGAGACAAGCAAGGAGGGTGGCAGCACTGAGTCACCCTCCACACCCACACCCGTCTCAGGGAGAGCCGTCCCGACCTCCAACACCAGGGGTTGCTTTGAGGCAAGGGCAGCAGGATGCAGACGACTGCAGTCACCAGGGGCCGCCCGTCGCACAAAACATGCCGGTAAGAAAAAACACAGGGAAATGCAGGTCAGTATTCATCTGAGGGTCAAACATTAGAGTCTAGATGGACAACTTTGATCACAGGAAGGGACGCAAAACTGTGATTCTTTGATCTGAGGACCACATTATGGACATTCATGTCAACATTTACACATATGACTTTTGTGCCGTTTTGTATGTTTTTGTGTGTTTGTTGTCTTTTTGTTGTTATTTGTATATTTTGCTCTCCTTTAGTGTGTTTTTTGAGTCATTTTGTGTATTTTTCTTGTCATTCTGTATATTTTTCTGTCATTCTGTGTATTTTTTTGCTGTGCTGTGTGTCAAGAGTCACTCTGTAATTTTGTGTTGTTTCGAGTACTTTTTTGTATTTTTAACATTTTTTTTTTCTGTATTTTTTGGAGTCATTTTGTGTATTTTCGCTGTCACTTTTTTGTGTCAAATAATTGCTTTTAAATTTAAAAAAAAATCCTAATTTTAGAATAAACCTTATGTTTTTTGTCAAATAGCTCTTTTTATAATATCATACAGTAAAACTAGAGTATCTCTTTAATTAAGAATGTGAATACTATTGTAGTGTATTAGTGGGTCTGGGTCTTGATTTTAAAAGAAATGTGTCAAAAAGCAGCTCTTTGTCCAAATGAAGCCATTCAGAGTAATTAATGACAATAATCCATAACTCATAGAAAGAGAAAACTGCAGGAGAAAAACAGTTTTTAAATGATGTCCCAGATTTGAATCTTTTGTCCCAGTTTGCATAATCATCAATAAAAAGAATGTGTTTTCTTGAATTGAATGAAACCAAAGAAATGGTTTGAAATAAACAAAATTCCTCTTGGAGGTTTGCAGCGTTACCATTGATTGAGTGTTTATTAAAAAAAAAAACCTCTCCTCCACGCTGTCGACCTTGCAGCACAGATGAATGTATTTGTTAGGCTTTGACAGCAGGTTGAACCTGGAAACAAAAGGTACCATTACTGTACATGTTTTCCTCTGAAATAACTGTGGCATATAATATTATATAAGGTAAATAGAGTATTATCCTCCTTCCTTAGGTAAGCTACTGTCAATCACAGCTAAATAGGACCTCAATTCAGTCAGAGATAATGCAATGTATTGAAAATGTTTTCCATCAACTGAATAAAATGCATGCATGAATAGCCAACACCATCAGAGGCACTTTCCCCAGAGATATCTAACTTTGTGAATAAAATGCAAACCTATGAGTAATTAGTAAATGTCAGTATGTCACACTGATTAAAGTCACTGAACAAATTGAAAGGATCTTAAACTAAACAATTTTTTGATACATTTCAGCTTTATAGAAATAGGAATTCATTTAAATTCAATGAATCAGAATCAGAATTCCTTTATTAATCCCAGGGGGAAATTGCTGCAAAGGTTATGACTTAAAGCATGTATAGAAACGTAACAGCCACTCTTCTGTTGATATCATGTCCCTGATCCTTTGAAACAAATGCTGAATATAAAAGGAGAACATGTGAACATTTCTCAGCACCGACGTCTTTAACAGGAAGTGACAAAAAGGAATTCAATAGGAGAAACATTCTAAATCAGTAGTTCTCAAACTTTTTCTATAGCATCCCCCTTTGAAGGATTAAAAACCGTCTTGGTGCACCCCAGTCGCAACAGGATTTCAACAAAATGGGTTAAAAAAAAATTAGAGGTATCGGCCGGCTGATATATCGGCCATTTTTTAAATAAAATGTATTTAGCATTTTTGAGTAGCCATTAAAGGAAAAAAGAAAGAAGGTAAAAAAAACATCCATTTGGCTGTATAATATACAAAATTAAAGAAAGAATAATGATAATAGCATAGGAGAGGTACAGAAGCCAATAGGCTTACAAATATAAAGCAGATATAATAGGATATGGTCATAATATAATAGTGGCTGATCAAATATCCTTAATAGGATAAGGATTTTTGTTTTACTTGGTTGTGTACGGGTTCATTTAAAGTTCAATAAATTGTAAGAGTTCTATTGGTGTATTTAATTTAATTTGTAGTATATACATTTATATCATATGAGTGTTTCAACTGTCTTTCATAATCAAAAAAAAAAAAGAATATCGGCATCCAAAATTGGCTTCGGCCTCAATAAAAAAAAAAATCCATATCTGCATTGGTCTTTTGAAAATCCCATATCGGTCGACCTCTAAAAAAAAGATGTTTATTGAAAAAGGGGAAAAAAAAGATTATTGTTCTTCAAAACTCATGAAAGTAACATTTGCAATCACATATTTTAGAACAGTAATAATAAAGTCCTTTGAGTGCAACAACAAAAAAATCCCACCCATCATGGTGTCAAGGGCCCCACAGTTTGGGAACCACTGTTCTAAATGATAATGCAAACAATAGGGTTTAATGTGTAATATAAGGGCTCATGGGAACAGCTGTGCAGCTGTCATTTGTGGTTAGCTGTGGGTGTTTAGTGTTGCAATTCATTTGGGGTTCTCTCGACTTCACCGAATGTGTGAAGACCAGTCTGCCTTGTGGGAAACAATCTGAAAGGTCCCATATCATGCTATCTCCATTTGTTCTAAGAACCCCAAAAATATAGTATTTGAGGTTTATTTTCCCAAACTCACCTGTTTTCCAGAGTTGCAGCCTCTGAAAAGTCACTTTCTGAGCAACTCTACACAAACAGGCTGATTTGCTTCTTACTTATGCATATTCATGAGTGGGCGTGTCTATAGGGGGCGTTCGCCAGTACATACGCAGACTGTAGAAAATACATACATAGCGCTGCACGAAGGATGCTGAAATGCTCACCTTTGTGGGCGTGTCTGTTTACATGTCAATCACAGCAGAGAGCTTCCTGGAGGCGCGGTTTCTCCAGCTCAGTGCCGCGTCAAATTCGTCATCAAAGTGAGAACGCGTCATCAAATTGTAGCGAAGTGTTTGTGCTCACCCTGCAGTAAGAAAGGAGCAAATCACCCTCTAACTAACGATTGAGGGAATCAATGAAAAAACACTTTGGGCATGTGTATGAAGCCCATATAGCACTTTTATGATGTTTAAAGCACAGAAAAGGTAATTTAGCGTAACACGGGCCCTTGAAATGGGAACCACTAAACTACAAGCATGACCAACATCGCTTCCACCGCCTCTTAAATGAAAGGAAAGCTTGTGTTTTGATTTAGTACATTTATACTTACCCCAAATCTATGCAAAACAACCTATGAATTCAGGGGCAGCCAAGACCGTACGTCTTTAAAACAGGGGTCACCAACACGGTGCCCGCCGGCCCCTGGTAGCCCGCATGGACCATGTGAGGTGAGAGCTCTAGTCACCAATGAGTTCCATCTGATTTACTTTCCAGAATTAAATCTAACAAATATGCAGGGCCGGCCTTCCCGACAGGCAACACAGGCGGCCGCCAAATTACACCCCCAATTTAAATAAATAAAAAAAAAAAAACATTAATTTAAAAAGGTATAATAAACATGAAACACACCCTTTAAAGTCACTGTACATGTTTTCTCTTAATTTAATATTAATAATAAAATTATGTATCTGCTTATCTTCTGCTCATATTTATATTTATTTCATTTTAATTCTTGTTCTATTCTATAAAATTCTATTGTGTTGTTTGCACATTGTGTTCTTTGGTTTTAAGATTTGTATTATTGACTAGTAAAACAGGAAAGTAGAAATTTCCTTGTACTGAAACTTTTATATCTTATTGTAACTTTTGATTGCACTGTTTTGCATTGCTTTTGGATTTTCCACTATTTTTGTTATTGTTCCCTCAATACATTTCCACTATACCTGTAGGTGTTATATTGTATTATAGTGCATTATTTTAAATTTAAAAAATAAGTTGGGGGGGGTAAAATAATTTCGCCTAGGACACCAAAAAGGCTAGGGCCGGCCCTGCAAATATGCATTCAGATGACAGAGCCTTACTAGAGTTAGATACTTTTTGTTTAAAATTAATCATCTTTAAATGTTCATTTTTACTGAAACGAGACAAACGTGTCCAAGTATGGCAGATAGGATTTCATTAAATGTGGTGCATATTTGGTGTTTAGATTGTGATGTTTTTTTCCCAGAAAAATGTAATTAAAAAACAAAAGTGGAGTTTTATAAAAACTTACATAATTGTAAGAACATGTTTCAGTTGGTAAATGAGTAGTTAGTGGCTAGTAAAATAGGAACACGATGATTCCCTATGAAATGTGTCAGAAGTGGTCATTTGAAAATGAAACAATGGCATACAGTAAGAGAAATAAAGTATTGCATGTTGAAACTTAAGCATTTCCTACCTTTTTAAGCAGATGCAAAGTCTTCTGTCATTATCTTCCCCTCTGATTAAAGTGAAACTGGGAAATTGTAGCAGTATCTCTGCGTTTATCAAACTGGTAGCCCTTTGGATTATTCACTAACTTTGAAGTAGCTCACGGTTTCAGAAAGGTTGGTGACTGACCCCTGCTTTAAAAGATCTCATTCAATACATTGTGTCTAATTTAATGGCTCTCTATTGTTCTGCTGCTGTTCCAAGCCGTTGATGAACAGCGAGCGGCGCCTGGCTCACAGGCAGGGCCGCAGGGCGCTGAAGGCCAGTCTGACTCTGGGCGTCCTCCTGGGACTCTTCTTCAGCGCTTGGCTGCCTTTTTTCATCACCAACATGGCCCAGGTCAGTGAATACACCACGCACTACAAAACACTACCAAATACACAAGAAATGCAAGCCTATCAAGTATTTAGCATCGATGTTTTGTTGTGTGAAGGTCTACTGACTCCATATTTTATAAAGTTGGTTTCTTTCCTCTTATAAAATTCTTAACGTTTCAGAGATTGGTCACCGTTCTTGGATGTGGGCGCAAAGAAAGAGTGTGAAATATATTGAAAGTGTTGGAAAATAGAGAAAAAAACAACTCATAGATACTAGTCTATTTCAGTCCAGGCCAGTATTCACGTCACCAGACTCACCACAGCCTTGTGACGAGGAAGAGATAGGCATTTCATCTTTGTGTGGCTGACTCATCCCAAAGCCAATAAAGAACCTCCAATGCACCATTTCCCATCTGTGGCCTCTCGCCTCTCCCCTGCACTCTCCTTGGTTTTCACACTCAATGTGGTCTTGTGTGAAAGGCTTGTACACACACACACACACCTTTTTGTGTCCCATTTTGAATCCCTCCCTGTCTCATCTTGGAAGTATTGGAAGGTCTCCTCTAACAGCTGTCTCCTCTCCGACGCATCTCTAAATCTTCAGTTGATGTTTAACGCCAGTGTTTTCCGAAGAAATGAAAGGATGAAAGACATACGCACCACACAGCCTGTGCTTCACTAATGAGAACAAGTCATCGAGAAAGTAATTACAAATGTGAACTTAGACGTAATGCGTTCCCCTGATGACTGTTTGAAGTTTTTACTGCATTTCCTAATATTCATTACTCAAGCTCTGGTAAATAACGTGGCTATTATTTTTTTAGTGCATTACACACTCACACACAAATATAGCTTACCACCACTGGTATGACTGATGCGAGTGACTGTGGTTAATTAATAATCATGTCTGTACATGCTTTGAGTCTCCTTGAAAAAAGTGCTACACAAATCCAAGCCATTATTATTATTATTATTATTATTTACTGTATGCATACATATTTATGCAATGCATCTTCTGCACAAACATACACACACTGACAAATTATTGGAAAGACTCAGAGGACACTGAGTTAAAAAGGCATAAATATTAATTTTACAGTGCAGTTTAATACAAAAAGGAAATGAACAGAATTCCCAGAAATGATCAGACCTCATGAAGCTTTAACCACATAAAATAGAATTTAAAAAGAAAAAAAAAAAAAACAGGTAATGTAACTTTAAAACAAGCTGAGCTTGATGTTCTCATGAGAATCCACAGGACTGTATCCAAACTTAGTGAATGACTTAAAAAGAACTAAAACTGAATGAAATTTTAATCAGAAGTCTAACCAAAAAGAATAACGTAAAAACACTTCTATGCCTCCATCTATGGGTTTCCATATCCCACAATGCCATGCACAAAACTTTTCTAACCGTGTCAATAAGAAAGTGATTACAGTGGAGATGAAAACTAATTTCAGCCTTTTACCTCTTCTTATCAAGCAAATGATTTTCAATGTATTGATCAACAAGGCTTACACTAAGGGGTGGTATCACTTAAGGTATTTGGGTATTAAAACGTGCAAACGTCACTCCATGTGCTAATAAGGGGTACAAACCCCAGGGAATCAGGACAGTGTACTGCGAGTCACAATACCCCCACAAAATAATCCATGTGGTGCGTTTCCCTCTGATGAATATGTAAAGTAGGCAGATCACACAAGGAGAGCAAAAAAAATGCAAATTAATGCAGTGGATGCAATGCGATTCATCTGTTTTCAGAGTTTGTCTTGTTGCCTTCAGGGCGTCGTTTTAACACCCCGGCACAGAAAATAAACCGGTTTTCCAATTCTTTTGTGCTCTCCTCGATGAAATTGTTTTTTTTTATTTTATTGTACCTGTATGTTAGGAGTGTGACGATATCTCGATACGGCGATATATCGCAATATTTTTTGCGAAAGATATATATATATATATATATATATATATATATATATAGGACGGTTTCTGTCCAAAGCTGCTCCTGTTTTCCATGAACTGATCAGAGCAAAGTTATAGTCCTGAGAGAGCAGCCACATATAAGTTAGGGGAAAAAAATAACATTAGGTTTTGAAGTTTATTAAACAGCGCTTTTGTTTATTTAGTTTTCTGTATTATTGAATGTTTGTGCAACAGACAGAGAAGTCCTTCTGCCTCCAATTTAAATTCTTCAAATGTCATTTTGCGCTTCTGTGCCTCACCTCGCCACATCGAAGGAGCAAAATGTTCATTTAAAGCACAACTAAGTAACTTGAGCTTAGCGCTCCCCTAAAGGTCCCTTTTGGTCACTGTCTTAAAACTCTGCACCCCCCGCCGCCTGCCCCACCCCACAGCTACATGCGCACCTTTGTTCTCCCAAGACGATAGCAACTGATCACTAAGGGTGCTTTCACACACACAGTCCTATGTGACCATGTGAACAGTATGAGGCATGTAAGATAGAGACAAGTAAAATAAATGAATGATGTGTGAGTAATACGGAATGGAGTGTGGAAATGTGTGTGATGTGTTTGTTTGTGCTGACAAAGCAACTCTGAAAATGCATGGATGGATGGATAGATAAATAGATATTTGTGTGTGTGCTGCCTGATGGAGCGCTGGGTTGCGAGTGTGTTTGCGTGTCTGTTGCGCAACCACACACACTATTGGCGCTGCAACGACAGTGTGTGTGATTGCTGTGTGCTGCTGCTGAGCTGTCACTGTATTGCTCCGTTCCTCGGACAAAGGTCGTCTCTGCCTTTTTTTTGCTGGCTCCGCCACTATAGCAGTTTGAGAAAAGTGAATTTGTAGACAACCGTGTGCAGGTCATAATCTAGCATTAGTTTGTATTGGGCTGCCGTAAAGCAGTACGTCTTGCCACCGGGTCAGAGACAGCAGTGGGGGATGAAAGACCCCCCAATCACCCATAAACACTTGTATCACCCTAACAGGGACTATGAGAAGGATTTATTAAGGTGAAAAAGTTACTTAGTTCTACTTTAAATAAGGCGGTCTCAACCACGTCTATACATGCACCAATTTGCGCTGCAATGTTATTGAATTCCCCACAGCAGGTAAAGAAACTGCGCCACCAAAGTATTTAGGGTGGCACCTGATTTACCACCCTTTATTTCAGATCATAGTGAATCTGCCCATATGTATTTATCTGATCAATTTTCACCTACAGCAACTTTAAGTCCACAGTTGCTGCCTAAAGAACTCTTTATGAAATCTACTGTTGTGTCCTGTCTTTGTCCAGGCCGTGTGTGAGTGTGTCCCTCTGGCTCTGTTTGATGCCATCACCTGGCTGGGCTACTGCAACAGCACAATGAATCCCATCATCTACCCTCTGTTCATGAGGGACTTTAAGCGAGCTCTGGGGAAGCTTTTGCCCTGCTGCTCCTCTCGCTCCCCCAGACGACCTTCACCGGCTCTCTCCCTCTCTCTACGCAACTCAGGAGAGCCCAACGTGGCTAGCAGTTCTCCCTCACCGCTGGCTTCAGACCCCACCCACCCACCGGCCACGGCCACGGATGCTGTGAACCTGCTGGATGTGGAGCATGCTGGGATTGAGCTGCCAATACTCCTGCCCAATCAGGTCGACAACCTTGACTGAACACGACGCCTCCCAACAGCTTTTGACTCTTTTTGAGAGTATTGATAATGTGTTTTTCTAACATACTGTTAAAACAATATGTTACGCAGGTAAGCCATTGTTTTTTATGACACACAAACAGTATCTGAAGTATTTTGTGCTAACTACTGCCGTCTATTGGCTTGGAGGAATGCTCAAATTCATCTTGCCTATGAATCCTGATTCTATAGAGCAGTGGTTCTCAAAGTTCTCAGCCCACGACCTCCAAAATAAAGGTTCCAGAGACCGGGGACCCCACTGTCATTGAAGGTGGTTAAACACAGACGAGAACATTGAAGAACAGTCATGTGGAGATGGAGCCATCTATAAGGAGGAATAAAGGGGAGAGCTTTTAGGGGCCGATTCATAAAGTCAGCAAAATGATGGTCCATTGTTTTATGAATCTGTGATAATCACATTTATTTATCTTAATAATATCCACTGTTATCCAGGAAGTTTATTATTATTTGCACCATAGTATATAGTCATCTTAAAGATGTAAATTCTTGTTTTATTCAGAAATACATTTGAAATTTGACTTAAAAAAAAAAACCACAGAAAATGGGTAAATTCCAAATTACAGTGGCCAAAAACAGACAGAAAAAGTGGTTCAAAGTGCGGATGTGGTTAAATTGAAAAAAATAAGCGTGAATTATAATAATGGGTCAACATATGTGACATTAGGTGGGAAAAGTGGTGGAAAGGGTTTAACAGTGCCAAAAATGTCCTAAAAGTGGAAAAAATGTGCAGAAAAGGCATTGAAATTTGATGGAGAAGTGGCAGAAATGGGAGTAATGTAACAAAAATGCATTAAAAGGAGCACAAATATGGCAAGAAAAAGTGATGTGTTCAAATATGGCAAGTTTGATGTAGTTGCAGAAAAAGGGTAAAAACAAGCAAAAATGGTTCAGAAAATATTCTTGGTTTCTTGAAGGCTTCTGGTGACCTCCTCAGTGTCTCACGACCCTAAATGGGGCCCTGACCCCAAGGTTGAGAACCCCTGCTATAGAGCAGTGTTTCTTAACCTGGGGCTTGTCGTGTCTGCTCTCAGGACTTGGTCAGGGGTCGGCAGTGGACACAGTAAAAATGTGTTACACAAAATGAATTTTCATGCTAAACTAGTATATTAAAAGACGAATTATGGTAGCATAAAATGTTAAATTAAAATGTAAATATTAATTCATAAAAAAACGTAATTAAAAGCCTTTGAACTAAGAATCAGCCCAGGCTTCCGCGTGTTTGCCTGAATAAAATTTCAACCTATGTTTTTAAGAAAAGGTTTTTTAATTTTTTCAAAATACGAAGGGTTCAGTTGATGCAGAGGAAGCTTGCAGGATTCAGTACCTCCAAGAAAGTTAACAACCACTGCTGTAAAACAATTGGACTAACCAAGAGGAATTGGACAGTTTGTTTTTTCTATAACCAGTACTCACACTTATTTCTATCATCCCTTGTTAATGTTTGGTTATTTAAATGTCAGCACAATCCTCTGAACTCTCTTTTTCATGTGGAGCATTGGTTACAAAATGAACAATTTGTTGATGCGTTTCTGAAGTTAGGGAGCTCTTAGAATGTCAGTATTTCTGGCTTTGCCTTCACATGTCCTTATACCACAATAGTGCTTTTTAAACTGGTGCCATTTATTGTAGATGGGTGGAAAAACAGTTTTGTGGACATGCAAAGTGGTGTCTACAATAATGAGTCATGATCTTAGAAATGAAGTGATCAATGTTTCCGTCTATACTTGTGCTCCAGGTTCCTGGTTGGAAGAAGTGCATATGAATGAATGCCAATGTTGACTCAAAGGCGTAACCTAAAGAGGCTCAGCCGCTTTGATCTCTGCCTTTCAACAGGCCCCCTTTTAAACATTCATTGAACATACTCACAACAAGAGCGCAAACCTCCGCCAAGTGCCAAATCTCTGGATGTCATTTGGCTTGGGTTTAAAGAACTAGAAGTGAACAAGTGTAAAGCTTTTAAATTAAATGAGCTGTGTTTGAAGTAAGGATGTCATATTTATGCTTTCTTATACATCAGTGCCCGTATTCACGAAGCTTCTCAGAATCCTCTCAGAGAGCTCCTAACTTAGCCTAAAAATTCCTAGCAAGGAATCTTAGCTTAAAAGTGATCCAGGAAGTTTCTGAGAGCAACTCTATGCAACGAGTTCACAGAATATTCAAAAAAAATCTTAGTGAGGAGGTGTGGTTGACCCCGTTGCTACGTACGATGCAGTCTGCTAAGAACTGTGATTGGTTGTTAGAGAAAAGGGAAAAGAATAAAAGCACTTTGGTCTCCTAGTAATGAATGGAGAATAAAATCAACTGATCATACTTAGCCTGCATTAAGAAATGTGTAATCATCAAATTAATTTCATTTCGCAAAAATGAAATTTGTATACAGCTTAAAATGGTTGAACCTCGTTCACGTGCCGTTTACTGATTTGTTTATTGTTGCAAATACCCCTCGCTGCAGCCCGCGGAACAGCTGGGCGCCGTCAGCTATGTCTGTCTCACAAATGTGGCTCATTAGTTCCTGTTGCTTCTTTATCCAATTCGCTGAGACGTAAAATGCCCACATTTGTGACAGTGGCCGGTGAAGCAATTTTTCAATGTAACCTCGAATTTAGCCAGGAAGTGGAGGTGGTAGCAGTTAGGGTTAGTAAAAAAGGGAGGTAAGAATTGCAAAATTCCAAATTTGCCAGAACAGTGGAGGCGGTAGCGGTTAGTGGAAAGGTTCATGTCCACGTATTGGATACAACCATCTTAACTCAAGACGATCTTTGGCTGTTCCTGATTGGATGTAACACCGTGTGAGAAGTTTTAAGGAAGTGAAGGATAATCCAATCAAAACAGCTGGGGGTGGGGCCGGACGTCCTACCCCGCCCTTTGTCTGAGCCCACCCCATTCCGCATTGAGGACCCTCTCTATTGTTGTTAACCGTCCAGGTTGGTACTTTTAGTGCTTTATGTATTTGATATTAATGATGGAGCAGACACAGCTGTCAGTGATTACTGTGATTGCTGGAGCTCTTTTAAAAATGAAATACATGAGTATTAAGAGGGACACTGGGGCTGGGAGAGCATTGCCCTGATCATCAATAAGCCGGTCCCTCTGTGTGACACAAGCAACGAGTGTGAAGCACTGCAACCTGCTACAATCAAAGCGAGGGTGGAGATTACAGCACATACAATAAGCAAGGGGGAAAACAAATCGCAATACAAGTCTTCTATTACGTTACGCCGTGTGAGAAAAGTCCGAATCAGAATAGTTTTATTGCCAATTAGAACAAAGCAAGGAATGTGACTTGGTGGATGGTGCGAAAAACAAAAACAAACCAGAAATACTATAATAATAATAAATACAAGCCGGGAATGTCTTATTAAATCACCGTTGCAGAGACTATCTTGTCGTCCTCTCTGTCTAAAACACTTTTAGGCTTCTTAAAAGTCCTCCTCACTACTCCTAACAGTTTTTTTTTTTTTACCTTAGGAGCTCTCTGCCTAAGATGCTTTGTGAATTACTTTTATCCTAACAAGGAAAAATTCCAAAAAATCTTAAAATTCAAGGAATTCTAAGAGCTACTTTAAGCCTTAGGATGCTTTGTGAATACGGGCACTGATGTGCAGATGCTGTCCAACATCTATTGTCTCATTCAGATATCAACCTAAAACTTATTTTCGGTAACAATATACAGGATATTTTATATATTTTTTTTCCCAGCAGAAAACTTGAAATTTTAATATACCATCAAGTAAACCAGTCGTGGGCATAGTTTTACTTTTTTATTTTATTTTCTTCCCTAATTTTTTACTATAGGTCAAGTCTCTAGTTTTAATGTAACTTGACTATTTCTTTCAGAAATGTATTTAACATTTTATTAGACTTTACAAAGTTAAAGTCATAGTGCGTAAGCAAATAAAAGATAAAACAACAAACATTGGAAATTGAGATACTTTGGCCTCAGAGCAAAAAGAATTGTGACATTTAGTTCCCGTACCATGAGAATTACAAACAGAATCACCGTTTAGACGAATTCCAGTTTCCAGTGTCTGGATTCACAGTAATTGTGTCACATTAAAATAGGTTGCAAAAGCATAAACAGAAAGACCTTGAAGGACACATGTTCACTGAGCTACTCACCGACTCATGAAATACAATTGTGTTGATAACCATAGCAACCAAGCAGCTGGATGAAAATATGGCACAATGCAACGGAGTTGTCTCCTGCGTCTGCGTTCTGCCTGAAACAAGCCATTGTTAAACACCTGCTGAACACAGGGATATAAGCAGACTTGGGATCTCACAAGGCCAGAAAATAAATAAGAAGTATATTTACATTTTTTACATACAGTGAATAAAACAAAAAAGCACTAAACTATTATTTTTCCTCATTAAAATCCCCATGTCCACTAAGTAACCTTTCTTAGACTAGTGTCATAGATAAATATAATGAGGATTCCATGTAAATAAGGAAACTTCATTCCCAAAAGTCTTCTGCAACACAGTATTAAGGCATTTTTGAGAATATGTAGTTTGTGTAATCATCATAATGTTGATGCTAACTAAAGGCTCTGTTAAAGCCTGATATGTAACAACGACCTGAAATGTAACAAGACCCGAATTGGTGTAAAAGATTTAAAAAAATTAAAAATTAAAAAATAACAATGATGTAACAACAGTGCTGAGCCGTAATCTTTTTTTTTTTTTTAAATAAAGCCCAAAATGTTACAATTGGTCATTAATGTAACAAGGTGTTGAGCACGAAATGTAAAAACTTTTTTATGTCATTGTTACATTATGGGGAAAGCAAAACATTTTAATGATTTTATTACATCATTATGTGTCAATAATTTATGGATTAAAAGGCTTATTGCTTCAATGTAAAAATGTAGTATCATACAAAACTGCTTATATAGTGTATTAATATATATAAACTATACTGTATATATACATCCTCAGCAACAGCAGTCACCCCCTACACCAGCGTTCATTGCCCCAAGTCGCCCTTAGCGACATTATTTATTTGTTTGCTAGCTTTGTCTAAACTCTTTCCTGTGTCTCGTCCAACAATAACCTTGAATTTAAGCATTTGAAAAATTTATTTCTGATTTTTTCCTCGTTTTAGAATTTGAACCTAACCTTAAGATGTGTTTTAAAGAGTTGTGCCACAAATTATTATTAACGGATGAGAAAAAAGTCTGTGTGCATGTAAAACAAAAATCTATAATGTTAAAAAATAAACTGACAAATGTGTTTCTGTGTACCTCTGAAGAGGTGTACCCCAGTTTGGGAACTACTGCCTTACACGACACGGTGGTTGCACAAAAATGTAGTCGCAGCGATAGAATGCTGTCCATGCGCAGCAGGACTGAGTGGTTCAGGAGGTCTTTTATCCTGGCTGCTAAAACAATGGGTCTTGCTAATGTGCATTTTTATTACTATTGTTAGTAACTTTTAACCTTTTGTTTATTTTTTATGTATGAATGTGTGTGTGGAATATGTATATATATATATATATATATATAGATAAATAGATTTCTTTTTCTAAACTCCATATAAACAGGTACACACATTTATATATATATATACTTTATAGATATAAAAAAGGCAAAACGTTTTTACGTTACATTATTGACCAGTTGTAACATTTTGGGTTTTATTACATTTCGGACTCAGCACTTTTAATACATTATTGACCACTTATTACATTTCGGGTTTCATTACATTTTTTAAAATATTAATTTGGGTCTTGTTACATTTTGGGTTGTTGTTACATATTGGGCTCTCACGGGCCTAAACATACTGGGGTGTAACGCGAAGGTCCACGTGGGCTCAAAGCAAACATTTGCAAGGCCGAGATGCGCAAAGCTGAAATTTGCATACACCGCATACTGGTGTCACACAAAGCACTGCTTAAAAAGTATTTTTCACATCAACACACATTAAATGTAACACCAACCTGCATTTCAACTTTCCAATGTCTCCTAACTTTATTGTTTTGCAAAGCCAGCCGGCAGAGCAGCTCCTCTTCCTCATCATCAGTGTAGGACGCCATGACAGCAAAAATGTAAACAACGTAGTGCAAGGATGGTGGGAAATGTAGGATTTCACTGAAATTTCATCAGAAAGTTTGGTTACTACGCGGCAGTGCGCTCGACTGTGGAAGCTCTGAAGTCCACTACGCACACAGTATGCCTGAATATGCCTTAACTGTAGGCTTGGTGCTTCACAACCCATATATGGTTATTCTCTGAAAAGAGATTGAGATTGGCATGTAAAAATGTTAGTGTTTGCACTGTTTAGCGTGTGCTGTTGCATTTAGCATCAACTTTAAGCCGTCATCTGAGTGAATCTAATACGACAATGTTTGTGGCATGTTGCCGTGCTGAGAATGAAAAGACCAAGGTTCATAAACAGGAGACACTTATCCTTGTCGCTTCTAGAATAACGAGTCCTATGTATTCCAGTGTGACTCATCCCAGCTCCATGATACATGTTCACTATCCAGTTCAGCTTCTTTCTGTCCATTTAAAGCAGAGGCTGCAGCAGCAGCTGCACTGTCCTCAGCAGTGAGAGGGGAATGGCTCTGGAAGTCATTCATGGAGTCCAGCAGGTCAGAAATATCAGGGATGTCCCAACCATCACCACATTCCTCCGTCTCGGCCACTTTCTGGGCTTCACAGCTCTCCTCACCTGAATGCTGTGACTTAGTCACTTGTGGTTCGTCACTTGCTGGATCCACTGACTTCTCTGTGACTGCTACAGACTGAGGAAGAGCAAACAAGGCTCCTGGGACTTCTTTGGTGGGAACTCCAACAGCCACCAAGATGGTTTCCATCTGACGCATGTAGTCCAAGTGACCTTTCACCTGGATAAGTGAATTAGAGTTTAATAGTATGTCTTTTTTCTGAAGCAGGATTTCTACAAATGTTCTTCTACTTGTTTCTTAGCATTGTATATTAGTGTTCCAGGTAGATGCTGTATAGTGCTTCAAATATATCAGACTTCTTTTAGTCAAGTGTAAAGCAGGGGTTCTCAACCGGTGTGGCTTCAAGACCCGCCGGGGAAAATGTTTGATTTGTAAATTCATTAGATTTTCACTGTAGGACAGCTTTGAAAACAGTTTATGAAACAATGTAAAAAAAAATGTCCCTAGAGAGGGAAATGGTTCCATATCAATGGCCTTTAATCAATAACTGAAAAATGAATATTGGGCTTTTTTTTTTTTTTTTTAAAGAAATTGTAACTCTATATATATATGTGTAGGATCACTCCGGACGGATTCAGGTTTCAGAATAGCTTGGATAGGATTAACGCATAAAGTCACATGACTGGTGTACTGGTACGTTATGAATCAAAAATAAAATGTGGAAATGACGACACACATCTTTAATTAAATCAAAAGTAAAATCTCGACACACATTTCTAATGAAAAAAATCCAGAGTTGGTGTTATGTATCCATCTTGTGATCAAAGTCAGTGTGTGTCACGGCTAACGTTGGTAGCGCTCTTTTACTGCCTTTAAAAAAGCTGTATAATTATTTTGTAAAAATCTTTCATCGTAAACATTTCAACATTTATCACTGCAAAACAAAACTGAAGTGAGCGGCTTTTTATGAACAAAAACAATCAATTCCCAGGATTTTTTGTCTTCTGCGGTGTTTAAAGTAACTTATCTTACATATGTTATTAGTAGATACATTTTATTTTCCATAAATTAGCTTTTTAGGTGTATGTAGTCAGCATTTTCTTGCGTTAGCCCAGTTGTTCTCAAACTATTATACCACAACCCCCACTTTGGGAGCCACTGCATTATACAATCTCTTTCAAAATGAAAAGAAAGTCATTTTCTCTTTTCTTTTTTGCCTACTCAGCACATTCTCCTGACCCATTTAAAAAAGGTCCATAACCTACTTTTGGGTCCCGACGCCCATGTTGAGAACCTCTGTGGTAAAGGCTTATAGTAGAAAGGGCTGTGACTGAAACAGACCACCCGAGGCCTTGTGACACTTTTAAAATGTCAATAAAAATTGGTTTATAAACTGTAAACCCTGCTTATCTTTATGTTTTTATATGTACAACACTTATTGCTTTTGACACACATTAAGGAGGAGGAACTCTCAGGGTCATGTTTCCATAAGAAATACTTCAGTTATTCAAAATAAAGTCCAATTCTGGCTTGTTTCAGTCAAAATGTAGATTTTTGTTATTATTGATACACTTTAGTTCAGATGTAACTCTTATGATAACATTACACTGTAAAAATACTTTTGGGGTGTAGTAAATATTACTCTGGCTAATAGATTATAGTTTACTTCTATTTTTGTTAATCAAGTAAATTGATAAAATTGGTTCAGCTGTACCTTTGTTATACCATTAGTTTAACTCAAATATTTGGGTAAAACACACGCAACACATCAGTGCTTTGCAGTGAAGAACTGTAAGATTATCGGTTAAAGTTATTATTTTCAAACGCTCATGTTTAATCTTTTCATAGGAATATCTAGTGTACGGAAGCTTACTGCATTCACAGAAGAAAGGTTTTGTGGGTTTTTTTTTTTTTAGATAAAAATAGAAATATTTTTAGTTTTTTTCTGAATTGATGAGATTCTTTTTTGAAGGGAAATATTTAAAAAAAAATTCTGAATTGATGAGATTTTTTTTTTTTTTTTAATTTAAGGGAAATATTTTTCGGTTTTTCTCCGAATTGATGAGATACGTTTCTATAGGAAATATTTTTCAATAGTAAATATTTTTTATTAATATTATTAATATAATTATCTTCTTCATTTTTAAGTAAAGCATAATTTCAGTAGTCAACCCCAATGTAAAAATATTAATTTTAGATAATGTGGTTTACAAACAATTTTCCTGTATTTTTGTGTTAAATGGGTGAATAAACATTAGCTCCACTGTCTGATAGATTGAGGTTTACATAAATACCAGTGACTGACACGTTGATAACAAGCTCCCACTCTAAATGAGGCTGTGGGTGAAACCTTTGGTTGGTGCAGGCTGAGAGGAGAACTCACTCTTCATGAGAACCGTCTGACTCACCACGGAAGACAGATCCACATTCTCTATGCGTCGGTCTTGGATGTTGATTGGCTGTAGCCCGGCGACCGAGAGCTGGGCGGCTGAGCTTCGGTACAGAAACCCCAGAAGCCAATCCCCTCTGATGGGTGGACAGTTCACAGTTACTTATTCCTGCAGCACTTTAACCACAAAACAGCATTTCAGAAAACTAAATACACAACCACAATGTTACGCTTCTACACTTAAAGTGGTATTTACTAGATTGCGGTTATTCATTCTGCTGTGGACACACACACACGCATCTAGGGCTGGAAATTTTTAAATGTTGTGCTGATACTGATACTAGTATTGGGAAGGGCCATCGCATAAAAAGGCTGGCATCGGTATCGGCAAGTACTAATGCCATTTACAGCATCAAACTCTTCTTCAAACTCTTCTGCCGACTCTCACTGCTGCCCTGACTCCAGATCACAGAAACACAAATGGTTACGTGTTCAGTACACGCCGAGGCAAGCTATCGCTGTTGTCGAAAAATTTTCAGCGATATCGAAGACCTGATTTGAAAAAACAGTTAATATATTTTTTAAACACAGCAGTACCGGCATGTATGTGTATTGGCCGACACTATGCAACTGGGTATCGGCATCGGGACAAAAAAGGGTATCGCAACAACACCAGTACTTTTAAGAACGATTTTGATTCTTTAGGTTGCGATTCAATAAAAACGCTTCGATGTCAATTCAGTAAGAATTAGAAATACACAAATAAAGTACCTGTTGATTTATTTTCATCCTAATGTGACCAACATCTTACAACCTTACAGGCAATAAAACATCTGAAAATGTAACAATGGAACAAATGTAAAAATAAATAAATGAAAGTTCTGTATAAACTCTGAAAAAGTAAAGTGCATATAAACATAAAATGTATTTCTTTCCTCTTTGAAATTTTGACAAGTCTCCCTTAACACTTTTTGAACGATATTACATCTGTACCATATTCCTTAATTTCTGGCTACACACCAAGTGTGCACTACATTTAGCTATTGGCTGAGATTAGATCAGTGAAGTCTTTTTGGATCAGTGACATCATTAACCGTCACTGTTGGCCCCGCCCCTCCTATAAAAGATGGTTTCCAGGGGCGAGACAAGTTGCTGTATGCTTGTTGATTTTTTGAGAGCAGGCTCTGCTTTACCTGCAGTATCCGTTTACTATTCTTCCAGCCACCACTCTCGTCATTCTTTGCCACGCCTTCTCTGAGCCGTCCACCGGGGCTCCCAGCAGAACCACATCCTCCACTACCCCCTCACTTCCTGGGGGTTGAAAGAAAATGAAGAATAAGTTGGTCTGAAAAAAATATGCTGTAAAAAAAAAAGCTAAATAGTAAACTAATACCCATGACCTCCACAAGCTTCCTGTTCCAAATAGCATCATTGATCCACTGTCCTCAAAGATCGGCTCTTCCTACAACTTAACACTCTTAACGCTGCTCCAATTATAGATCTCGTCTTCAGAACTAAACTGACCAATAAAAGGGACAATCCTTTATTCTCTGCTGAAGGCTCCACAGACTCAAACGTCCTTTAAATCAGTAATTCTCAAACTTTTTTGGCTCTAGTACCCCCTTTGTCCTGCTAATACATTTTGATCAGAACAACTAAAGAGCATAATGATAGAGTGAATGAGTTATAACACACATTTTAAAGAACCTAACTTTGTAAATAAGTGGAATGAAACAGTATTTAGTGTTTCACTTGAGGACGTGGAAGACATCTACATAATTGGAATTATGGTAGCAGGTATGCTGCTGATTGGAGTTGGCAGCTTTCTGACCTATCGCAAAGTCCGTATTACATTAGCAGCTGTTTGAGAAAGGCTGCCTGTCATTTCTGATGGATTGTGCAGGGCTCTGAATACTCAGAATCGTGATGAACAAACTCAAAAGTAAGCTGGAGGCTACTTTGGAACGTTTACACGGAATTGAAGAATGAAGCAAAGGCCTTGGTTGGCCCTCCGTCCATCCTCCCTCCCTGCAGATGGCAGGAGGGGCGAGTGTGGCGCCAACAAGAGGCTGCATGTGCGCACCCCCCTGTGGCTGGCTGCAATCCTTTCCTTACCAATCCCCCCCCACGTGCTATGTTCTCGAGTTCTTGTACTGACTGTTTTGTTTTTGTACATGTACGCTGAGGAGGTTTTTTTCCGAGTTTTCCCACAATAGGAAACTCAGTTTATGACCTGCCTATTCCCTTCCTTTCCTCCTGTTTTTTTCACTTTTCATCTAAATACAGGGCGCTGCCCTTGTGGCGACCCACAGTTCTCCCGCCCTTGTCCTCCCTTGCTATATGTGATTGTCTTTTCATGTTTCTTGGACAGGATTCAACTGAAACGAAACTTTATTGCTCTGTAACATGTGCAATGACAAATAAAGATTGATTGATTTTGTCTCCTGAATAGATTTATTTCTATAGTTTTTTCAAATTTTACGGTCATCTACCTTGTATTTTCAATTCATGTTCTAATCAGGATAATTTCTATCATCATTTTGTGTGTTTTTGGTGTCATTATATGTATTTTGTTGTTGTCTGACTGTTCTTTTTCAATTGTTCAGTATATTTTTCTCTCATTTTGTGTGTTGGTATTATTTAAATTACTCTCTGTTGGTATTATTTAAATTACTCTCTCTCAGTGTGTGTTTTTGTGTCATTTGGTTATTTGTCATGTCATTTTGAATGCTGCTGGTAACAGTAAATATTTTTCTCTATTAATGCACGTGTTTTTGGTGTCATTCTGTGTATTTTGTTGTTATTTGTCTGTTCTTTTTATTATTCAGTATATTTTTCTTATTTTATGTATTTTTGTTGTCATTTGCTGGCAATATTTAGTAGGATTAGCCTTTTTAACTAAAAATAAACATTATAAAACCCCATATTTAAATGCTTTCATTTGTTAATTTTCCTCTCTATCAAAAACCCCTGGTAGTGCTGTTGCATCCCCCCATTTGAGAAACACTGCTTTAAATTAACAAAGACTGTTCTATCTCACAGGTTTTATGTAGTTCTATTGGTTTTCTATGCGATACTTAAAGATTTTCAAATGTAAAGTGTACAAAGTACATGTCTGTGATATTTTCCATTATTATTATTATTATTAATAACTCTATCTAAATATCTATTCTTCTCATGGAAAAAGAAAAAGTAAATGTTTACAGCGTCTGTGATCCTGAGCTATGTTACCATGTCCATCCTGTTCATTTCTGGAGGAGACGGAGGTAATAAAATGATAACGATGATACAAGCCAGGATTCATTCCTACCTCGGTCACTGGCGAGCTCCTGTAGACAGTAGTAAATAACTCTGGCACCAAGGCTGAATCCAATGAGGCTGACGGGTCGTTTCCCCTTATTACACATAAACATAAACACAAAGATGTTTTTCTCCTCTTTGTCTTCATCTTTTCAATTACATTGAAATAAATGTTTTGCTTGAAATAGAACTAAGTTTAATTTTTTTTAACAGTAATTTATTTAATAATTCAAGTGTATGCTTACAGGAAAATAAAACAAAATTCAACTGATCCAGGTATTAATTACATATGTCATAATAGCTTTTTGCCAATATGCTGATATTGTAATTAATTAATTTCCAAATTCTGATACTAAGATACTAACCAGTCCCGATATAGACATAGACCCCCCAACCTGGCTTTAGGTCACCATATATATGTGTATATATATATATACACACACATATAAGTAATGGGATTCGATAAAAAAAAATTAATTCGAGACTTTGAAATTAATTAACTTTGATTAATCTAAATTAATTTCATACAAATATTTGAAACGAGAAGATTGAAATGTTTTTCCAATTTAAAAGGATTTTGACTGAAACAATCAAAATTGTGTTTATTATTTTCATCACTGAGTGCTAACAATGTGGAATATGAATAAGGAATATTATGGTTGCATTGCTCACAAAGCACAAATTTAAGTGAGCTACATTCATGCTTTTTTGGATTTTCTATAAACTTTCTAAAACAAATTTGATTTTGTTTCAGTTCATACGTTGGGTCAGACGACGCTATCTGTGGCACTGCTTCTAGCCCCGTTATGTAGTCTGTGCATCAGTGTTATGGGTATACCGGGAACTCGTGAAATAAGAATGATTTTTCTGTAATGAATTGGTCACGAGTAACGCGATAAAGTCCCAGCTCTGATATATATACCGGTATATATTTTCTAAGTATTTTCCCCTTACAAAGTTAGGGAGGGCTGGTGGTGATTTAGTTTGGCGATTTTTGAAAGAAAAAATATGCATATTTGTCAGAGTGCAGAAAAATACCATATATATATCAGTGGGAAAAGTGAAACTGTCAACCAAAACAAAATTTTAAGGCAAATACAAGGAAGATAGCATTGGTGGGACGATAATATCGCCTATTTTTGAATGCATTGATAGTAGGGATGTAACGATTCACTCAACTCCCGATACGATTCGATTCCCGATACAGGGTTCACGATACGATTCTCTCACGATTTATTTTACAAAATGGGACTGTAGACAAATTTTTTTTTTTGGGAAAAAAACTAGAAAATACTGTATTATTTTCCTTTTATATTTAATTGTCAAAAGAATCCCTTGATAAACTATTCAAAACAATGCAATTTAACTAAAAATAAATCTTGAATGAAATAAATAAAGGAATAATAGAAATGAAGCCTATTAATTTAAATTCTGGTTCTATAATAAACAATGCAAAACTGCATAATAGTTCTTTTTCTTTTTAAAAGTGCAACTGAAAATGTATTTTGTGCCTTAACAACTGGACTTTAAAAAAAAAAAAACCGTGATTACACTGATTTACGTCATATTTGTTTGGACCAGCAGAGGGCGCTGGTAACACAGTGGTCGGTTGGCATGCAGAAATTCTTGCAGTGAAGAAGAGAAGCTACGCTAGCAGACAGAGCTAATAGAAAAACGTGACTTTTACAGATATTCAAGTAATATTACAGATATTCTTTCGGTGTTAAAGGGGCAATTAATCATTTATTAACATATTTAAGAGTAGAAGGCAGCCAGAAAGTAAGTATTAGCAGACTCCGCCCGCCGCCTACACTTGTGGTTAAAAAAAGTACTGCGATTCAATTTTCAGAAAATCGATATCAACCGTGATACCTATGAATCGATTTTTAACTGCCTTACGATTAATCGTTACATCCCTAATTGATAGTACAGAAAAATTATTGTCCCAGCGTCCTAAATCCATCGACTTACGAAACAAAAGTTGAACCATTTTAACATGTTGATGAAGAGTCTGATACCTGCTGCCTGCTTCTCAGAACCTGTGCCAGGTGTTTCCCCACCTCCGCTGAGCGGTTCAGACAAACACACCACGGGTTGTCGATGACGCTGGCTGCTGCCAGCAGAGATGCAGGCAGTGTTAGGGCGGTCATAATGCCTGAACAGTCAGAATGTGATAGAGAGAGCATTTTTTTTTTAATGAGTTCTTTATCTGAGAGCAGTATATTATTCCTGCACAGTTGACTTCTCACCAGAGAGCACAGTGTACTTGAGAGCTTCCTGGGCCATCATGCTCACCAGTCCATCCAACAGGGAGGCCATGGCTGAGCCCAGATCCCGCAGAAAGCGCGACTCCCACACCAGGCAGTACTGCTCGCCACACTCGCCCAGGCTGCACCACGGGGCCTGGAAAGAGTCTGCAGCCACAGCCACAACAGGGTGTTTGAAAGCAGGATCTGCCGCTGAACAGCACTTGGATGTGAAGTGTTTCGGAGCCATTGTATATGAAGAGGATACTCATCTTTTAACTAAGAGTATATTTTAAATCAAAGTGGTTTGCATAATCTGAGTTGAGCACTCAGGTGGCATTATTTAAGAGCATTCTGAGCTACATGTTTAAACTCAAATGTAGCACACATTCTAATGAAGGGACTGATAATTATTATCCCTGATAAGTACTGTAAGTAAGTAAGTAATTTATTTATAAAGCGCTTTTTGCAGATAAAATCACAAAGTGCTGTACAGAGCATAATCTAGCATGATCATCCATGCTAATGCTAAAACCTCCTAGTCTTGTAGAGCCTCAACAATATCAACAGGACTGTTACCAAAGTGTCAACTCTGTGTTTATTTACATGGATGGATAAATTAGATGAACACATTGGTGGATGATTCCTATAATTTCCTTCTTTGAGGGTATTTTTACCCCTATTATTAGCATTAAGGTGGTAGCGGTGGCTGCAAGAGCTTCAGTTATCAGAAAAATTTCTTACATGATTTACACCCTTCACACCTGGGCATTTGTTTTCCATCTGGTGTTTTTATTTAAACTAAAATTAACGCGCACGAAGCACAGCACCGACTTCTCCTCAGGTTCTGCCGTTTCTTGTATTGTGGTCTGTGTATCAGTATTATGAGTATACCGAGAACTTGTGAAATGAGGAAGGTTTTGTGCTGTTAAGAGGGCAAAAAAATGCAATTAACTGTGTTTTTTTTTTTTTGTGCATTATTTTTCTGTAATAAATGAATAGCGATTAACGTGATAAAGCCCCAGTCCTACTTGAAACGTATTGAATTTGAATCTTTGTCAGGTGGAAAAGTGCTGTTGAACACATTGTGGGCTACATTAGAGGTGATTGACAGGAAAGTGCAAATTAAAAGGAGATGCTACACCAAGAACAGAACAGAACAGCCTCTAATTACTGCAGTTAAAGACATACTGTACCTGACTAAGTGTTTGTTATCCATTAAACTCAGAACAATCAATAGATTCCAAATGTCCCCATGCTCCCTACAGAGCCATGTGCCACTCTAACATAGCATGACATAGCCCACACACAAATAGTAAATGTCATAACTTACATCACAATATATTTTCCTCATATTTGGATATCTCCCCATTAGAAACACTGGGTGGCTGCAGTCTGACTGAACACTTACTGTATTTACCACTACAGAGCCATCCTGTCACTGCAATGGTCAGGTGCAGATGCTTCCCTGGGCGTAACGGCAGGAATTCAAACTCCTCTATCGCCCCGATGCGCTTATTCATCTTATAGCCTAACGAGGGACAAGAGAGGAGTTCAGTTATATTCATTCAGAACTGGTAGTTTTATCTAAAAGCCTGAAGTGTCTGTGTTTTGTTTCTAGACATGCTGAATCTTACCGGTCAGCCCGGCTCCTGCTGCTCCAAACAGAGAGGCCATGATGGCAATGCCAGTGGCTGATCCCAGAGCAGCAGCTCCTCCAGCCCCGAGCACAGCACCAGCTCCTGCTGCCACCAGTGGCGCCGCCAGTCCCCCAGTGACACCTAATATAGTATGACAAAGCTGGTCTGGATGGATGATCATATAATATAATATACACCCCACCCCCTTTAGCAGACTCTCCTTGTTCTTTTGTATACAGTTACTGTTAGTGTGACAGGGAAATAATTGTATAGTAATGTATGTAATTGTATATTCTCTGTTTTAAAGATTTATATTATTGAATTTTCTTATTTTATCTGTCAAATAGTGTTGCATGCTACCCTTTGTAAACCGTGTGTATAGTTCAAACAGAAATAAAGAATAAAAATAATAATATAATATATGTTGCATAGTTGCTTTTTTATCTGATAAAGATAGTGAATTATCTTTGATTTTTTTCATCTCGTTGTGATTTGTCACAAATGTTGTGTCTAATGCTGTCGCACAATTTAAAACACAAAATCGAGATATTATTTGTTAGTAATTTAAAAGTGTTCACATGCATGTACAAATCCTCAACCCCGCCTACACATTTGAACTGGATTAAGCAGGTGCTTCATTTTCTCAAATTTTTTCCCTCTTGTTTATTTGACAGGGACAATGTACATTCATAAACATTACAGTAAATGTACCAGAGGTAGCCTAATGGCTATTTTTCTGTTAAAAGTCACCCTAAAACTAAATCTATTCACATTAGTACAATAAAAAATGTCACATTCTAAAACAGAATAAGAACATTCATCGTTCACCTTACTAAAAATGTATAGTTCATTTAAAAAAAAAAAAAAAAAAATAGTTCAATACATATTTTAAATATGAAATAAAATGCAAGAGTGACCATCAGTGTTGATGATTACAGTTCTGATTACTCAAAAGCCAATTTGTTAACTGGGTTTTAAATGAATTATATGTGGGAGTGTCCCTAATATTTACAGGTAATACATTCTAGTAATCAGCAGCTGGAAATGCAAAAAACAGCTGGCCGAAAGCACTCTTTCTCATTGGGATTGTGCAATCCCCTCTAACTGCACCCCTTGTGTTACGCTGAGCGACATTTCTAATATTTCCAAAATGATTAAGTAGAGGAGAGGACAGACCATGGGTGATTTTGAAAAAAAGACACATATTTACATATATAGTATGTTCTCCCAATTGAAAAGTTTGTGTTTTAGCACAGTGGTGGTAGTGCACTGGTTTCCTGTCTAGTACCTTAACAGTTTGTTTAAATCAGCTTAACATTGTCCCGATCAGTGTAACTTTGAAAAAATTCTTAACTTAGACTGAACTTTGTAATGTTTTTAGTTTATTTATTTGTTTATTGTCATCAACCCTGTTTTCCTTACTTCTGTGCCAGAGTGGGAATACTGGTATAGGGTAAGATGCTCAACAGTGTTTGCATCAATGTCTTTTGTGTTTTTGTTGTTAAGAAGAAAAAAAAAACATCTCATTGTACAAATATAACTGGAGTTGTGCTCAACATAAGTATAAGTAATACACAAAGTTATTGAAACAAAGTTTTACAAACGTCTCAAAGCTTTAAAAGCCAAACAGGAATAATTACCGATCACAGCTCCTCCTCCTACGGTGGCCAGACCAATGAGGAAGTAGCGACGTAGCTTCTGCCCTCTTTCTCGCCTCTGCCGTCTTGAAGACTCCTCCCTGTTGAAAGTCACAGCACATTCCGTTTAAAGCTTAAAAAACAGAAAGCCACATGAAAGTTGTGGTTTATTCTAATGATCATCAGCTGCCCTGTTCATTTTCTGCTCACTCTTGACACAAGGATCACCCTGACGCTCAGGGATTGGTTTAAACTATCACAAGAGACCAGCTGTTTAAAGTTAATCTGATCACATTTTGGTTATTGGATTGGCACAAATCTAGAAAGTGGGTTGTTTAAAATGAATAATGAAGTTTCTGAAATTTGCACAAAAATCTGTGCAAAAATCTGGATTATCCTGTTCCCAACTGGGGCAAATTGTTCAAAATATTTAATCTGGAATAAAATGATCCAGATTTGAAAATCTAATTTTCTGACATCCAGGATCAGGTAATCCATTTTACTTTTACACAGGTTTTGCACAGTAACATTGGATTGATCACATTGATTAAAATTTAAGAAATTTCAAGATTTCCGAATCCAGTTCGAGAGGAAACACATCAAGGACCAGTTGTTCAAAGGTAATCTGATCAGATTTCGGTTAGTGGATTGGATCAAATCTAAAAAAACGTGTTGTTAAAAATGGATAATGGAGAAGGATTCTGAAATTGGATCAGATCATAGAAAGAATAGAGAGAAAGTATCGTAAGTATAAGGAGATTTGAGTAGCAACTCCTTGTTGTGCCGAAAACAATTAAAAAAAAATCAAAGAAACGTGATATAATCCTGATTTTAATCGGGATAAAAGATTCAGTTTGTGTTCAAAATCTTTCAGTAGGATTTGGATAACTTTAATCTAGAAAAAACAAGATTACGGTACTCTGAGGATTTCAAGGTGGATCTCAGACGGATAACAGAACAGTACTTAGTGTATACACACTTTTATATATAACTTTCATTTTAATCATTTAGTTAATATATACTTTGTAATACTGCACTTGTTTAAGTGTTAAAGCGATGCAGTACAGTAAGGAAAACTAAATAAATAAAAACGATCTTTCCCCACTGAAACAATTCCCTTAAAACAGCTTCAATAAAATCTAAACTTAACAGTTTTTTTTCAGTCATTCACTGTAGCATAAAATCATAAAGTCAAAAATCATCTCCCACTCAGCAGACGATGAATACTGAGCATTGTTTATTTTGTTACCCTTTGGGACAGTTAGCATTTTCCTCAAATTGAGTGTTTTCAATGTAATGGAAAGTGGATGTTTATTGTTTACATTAGTTTTGTGATTTGTCTCAAAATAAAAAAAATAAAAAATCTAACGAAAACAAATGACTCTCGATTGGCTCGCATTCATTCTTTACATAACTGGCAGTTACTTTGCGATGTGTTGTTCCATTTCGAGCACTGCTAATCTGGATTTGGACATCTTAAAAACTCTGTATCTTCATCAGGATGATCAATACATCAAATAAAAGCAAAACACTTGGCCTGATCCTGGATGGCAGATAATGGGATATCCAAATCTTGATTAAGTGTTTTTGAAGACCTGGCCCAAGGGCTAAATAAATTACATGCTGCAGCACTAACTCTAAAGGCTGCACTGAAGCATTGCCATTAACTCCATCACATTCATTGATCTTACGCGCTCTCCTCTCCTCCTTCCCCCAGCCTCTCCCCCAGTGTTTCCTCAAAGCCCTCTAACTGCTGCGGGGAGACTCGCAGCAGACAGCTCACGTGACGGATGAGGACTCTGGCCCTGGAGTCGTACTGACCTGAACCAAGCACAAGACAAATTAAGTTAGTAAAGAAAAAGTTTCTCTGAGTTCTCAACAATGCTGACCAGGATTCAGCTGAGACTCTTACCGTCTTTAACAGAAAACGACACCAGATCCTGGAAAACAAAGCCAGAAGTGGTTGATTTTTTTTCTAAATGTGTATATTAGCAAGTCCTAAACACAATTCCAGTTTGTGTATGTATGAACTTTGTGTTTTACATATCGTCGTAATTTTTTTTGGCCAATTAGAAATGTTATGCCTCACTCCTGTATTTTTATTTATTATATTATATTTAAATAATAAATAAAAATACACACCGGTGAAAAGTTTTAGAACACCCTAATTTTTCTAGTTATTTATTGCAATTCAAGTCGTGCAAGTCCAATGAATAGCTTGAAATGGTACAAAGGTAAGTACTGAACAGCCAGAGGTTAAAAAAAAAGTTTGGTTTCCCAAAACTGAAAAATAATGTAAATTTCAGAATAATACAAATAGGCCTTTTTAGGGAACACAAAGTGGGTAAACAATTTAAAGCTGTTCTGCATCAATGAAGGTTGAATCAGCCTTGAGCTGGCGCTACTAATTCCTCCAGGTGTTCCAACTTTTCTTGATTACTTACAACCTCCTCTGTCTGCATAAAAGCAGTGTTGGAACACTGTATTTTGATGAGTCAAAAGTTTAGAATACATTTTGGTTTATAAATTGATAGCATGATTTGTTTTTCAACCCAAATTGCTTATTTGTTCTATGCTTTCATTTCAAAGGGCAATGACACAATAAACTGAATAATTTTCAGTAAAAATCTGGAAAAAGTGTTAAGTTCTAAAACTTTTGACCAGTAGTGTATATGTGAAATAAAATTATAATTTTTTTCAACTAAATGACTTTGTGGATTTTTTTTAAGGAATCTTGTAAATTTCTTGGAAAGTGGCCTATACAGCGGTGCGCTCTATACCACTGAAAATACGGTACACGCAATTTTCCACCATAAACGGGTGGCCTGATGTGTAGCAGGGTTCTTGCCAGCGCTGTTGCTCCCCTTTGGAGTGACGGCGTTGCTGAAAATTGAACGTAGGGGGAATTTTCTGTTGTTTTTTCCTTTTTAATCGGTACTGTCGTAATAGTTGTTGCACACTTTTGACATAAAAGGGACTTTTAGGGAACTCTCTTTTTATACACATACATCACCCACACTGTGTATTTAATTCAGGCGATTTGCTTGGATGCTCCAGTCTTTACCTGAGGATCCCTGTAGCCACTTAGCTGCCCCCGATGCTGCCTGTGTGATCCTCCGCTTTGTATCCGTAATCACTGTCCAATATAAACAGTGCTTTCAACGAGACCAGGGGTCTGCAACCTACGGCTCTGGAGCCTCAGGTGGCTCTTTGACTCTTTTGCAATTGCTCTCTGTAGCTTTAAAAAAAAAAAAATTAAATAATGAATTGTTATTTCTTAAAGAGGGTGTTGATGATTAATGACATTAACATCAAATAAAATTATGATAAAACAACTAGTTAACCTAAAAATAAATCACATTGTGCAATAATTCAACTCCTACAACCTCTACAAACCATCAACTTTCCTTGCACCTGTGGCTAATCTTAAGTTTTAAATCTCTTGTAAGATTACTAAACTAACAAAAAGGCTATTATGGACAAAAATAGAGATTGTATTTGTGTGGGGAAAGATGTATTTAATTGCCAACATGCCACCTTAATATGCATGCTTGATATGTTGCAAGAAATTAGCAATTATGTGCTGACCAACATGATCATGTTTTATCAGAATCAGAATCAGAATCAGAATCAACTTTATTGGCCAGGGGTGAATGAATACACACGAGGAATTTCTTTTGGTGACCTGTGCTCTCTCAGGTAGTATAACATTAAATAATAACAATCAACTAGAATAAAGAAAAATAAAGAAAATAAAGAAAAATAAATGAAAAAAGAAGTATAAACATAAATATAAGAGTAGTTAGACTAATATGTGCAAACTAAATAAAAATAACAAGATAATAATAGTAATAATAATAATAATAATAATAATGAAATAAAATAAAAATACAATAATAATAATAATAAGAAATTCAAGTAATTTTTCGTAGCCCTTCAAATCCATTAACTCATAAAAGTATTCTATATTATTTTAATTGTGTAGAATCTTATACACTGTACTGTCTTCATTGAGAAGGTTTTTTTTTTTCGGTGCCGGAAGGACTTAAATCCAAGCGAGATGAGGCAAAACGGCTCCTTTAAGAGTAAAGGTTGCAGACCCCTGACCTATACCAAGCATGAGTAACTCTCTAACTACATTCATCATCACCTTCACCAACTCAACAAATAACTTTTAGCTTTAAAGTAAGGCTGGAACAGAGATTAAAAAACAACACAAAAAAAACAACAACTTGAGCTTTATTCACTAAATTTGGCTCTCTGAGAGTTATAAATGTAAAAAAATGTCCACACTGATGGCGCTCGCTCGTGATACCCTTGTGCTGTGAAAAAATTCCTGGTGAGAACCCTGTGTAGCAATTTTAGCAAACAGACAGAAGTCTTGGGCAAAGTCTCCACTGGTTTCAGCATGAGCGTTCAGGCCAATAAACAGTCGAGAAAAATTAAATCAATAGCAAAAGTTAACTAAATTAACTGTATTGAGCATATTTGGCATGATTTTATGAAGTTTAACAGCCAGTATTGACATCTGATTAGGTAAAGCCCATGAAATGGTTAAAAAAAAAAAAAAAAAAAAAAGAAAAGTAAACTGAAGCAGAAATAGGTGTAAGATGAAGCGAAATTTTGAACAGGAAATCTGAGCCACTGGTGAGTCACAGTAACAAAGTATTTGAGAACTGGTTTAGAGGTATTACAATAACAAATACCTGTATTAAAGGTGTTGATTCTCCAGCGAGCAGTGGATCGGCCTGTAGAATGGAGAGGAAGGTGTCGGAGCCCTCACAACCCAGACCTGACTGGAACGCCCCCATCACTGGCATCACCGACTCATCCAGGCCCAACCAGCGGACCAAACCCAGCAGGTACTGCTCTCTAAAGCCACTGGGAATAGAAACACAAACATAAATGGGTCAACCGCAGTCATGTTTGTACAAAAACACCATTATATATATTTGATGTAGCAGTTTGTTGTACTTGTGTTCAGGTCCAACAAACAACTGGCCCAAAGAGACACCACAGAGTGCTGCGTAAGCAAAGCGGCACTGCTCCGTCAACGCTCTGCTGAGGATGTTTTCCTGGTCTGGGTCATGAAGATCTCTTTGTGGTGTTTGTGCTCCCCCTGGATCTGATAGAGGGATTAAAGTGAATGAATAACTAGGATGTAAAACTTTGACACTATTACATCACAGAGGGAGACACACATGTCAGCAGGCAACCACATTATTAACTCTATTCTTAGTAATCAGTCACCGTATATTTACGATGCAGTGACAAAGTATGCAAAACAATATAAGTTACATTGAGTTAGAAAGAAAATGACAGATTCAAAGTTGATATCTCGCGATCAAAATAAGCACAATGTACACTTTTCTACTACAGCAAAGACTAAAAGAAAAAACTTGTCCTTTGATGTTTGGTGCATTTGTATATGTAAATAATAGAGGTGGGGCAAAATATTGTGCAAAAATACATTATTTTGATATTAAAACGTAACAACATGTAGTGTATGTCAAGGGTACGAGTTGTATTATATTCAGATTAAATACATCTACACAATCTACTACAAACCATTTTTTTTTTATAAATAAAAATATTCCTATTGAGTTGTAAACATCATACCCAGGGTAGTGAGAAATAAAGTCAAGTAAATGAATGGTTTTTGTGTCTTTTTTTCTTTTCAAAAGATATTGTATCATATCATTATCCCATGCCCATTACCGTCTATCGTATCGTGTACTTAGTGTATCCCACCCCTAATTAAAAACAACAATAGCACTGTAAATACTTAGCAATAACATAGAAATAACAATTATCTCCTTAGTCGTGTTTCACTCAAAATAACTGTCATATTGGGAGCTTTTGAATGCATCATCATCGTGTTTGTTCCGTGTACGTAAAGCGCTGCAAAGCTGCTAGCATTACACAACAAAACTGGTCAAAGTGCTATATCAATAGATTTCTCTGAATGAAATGAACAAAAGCAGCAAACCAGGGCTGCTACATGTTATCGGAGCAAACATTATGGAGAGTTTACCAGAGCATTTTCCTCAAATAAGGACAAATGTTCTCTGAACAAACGTAATGTGCTTTGGACGCTTGTAACAGCTGGTAGCGAGTAACGGGGAAGCCATTAAACTCACGATAAAGCCCTAGCGTGGATATTACAGCAAAACATTGTTTTTAATTAATGTTAATTAATTACTTTACTAATGCACTGAGGATTAAAGTGTTTGGTATAGTACCTGGTGTAAACTTCCAGTTGAATCCGCTCTGTTTTTCCTCCATGACAGTGAATGTCTCAACTTTGTAGACTTAACTTTTGATGCGTTCAGGTGCTTTCGCAAGCTCGGACATTCAAGAGTCCACACTGGAAGGACCAGAACAGAACCAGGCCAATTTTAGACGTTTCCCTTCTCTAACACATAGTACAGTTGTTTCACAAAAGTAGGACATACAAGAATTCTAAAATACGAATTGAAATATAATTTTGTATCTAATTCAACAAGTTTATCATTTAAAAAAAAATATGATTTTCACAAATTTAATAATCAGTGACTTCTTCTGATCATAACACAAAAAACTCTCGATACACTGACTGTAAAAAAAGTGGACAGTATTTAGGAACCCTAAAAATTTACAAAAGAGAGATATTTATAGAAATATATAATATGTTTGAAAAAGTAAGACAAAGAATCTTTTCAAAATACACCAAAACCCTGACAAAAATAAACGTAATAATTACACATTTAAACGTTCCCTATGTGTTGAAAAAATATGGTACCTCATAACATTTGTGGGGAAAAATAGTAGCAAGCAGCAATATCAGACAATAATGATATGTACTGATAGTATTTAGTTATATGGCGTTTACGAGTGTTCTTGAAGGCATCAGTGTTTTAAATGTGAGGGTGAAGTACACAGAGCAGTGTTTACCATGAGTTTCTGGATTAAAGGTAATTAAACTATTAATACTGAGTCTGCTATATGCGAGATTTTCAAATCTTTATTGCTTTTTATTTTATTTAAAGAATGTGGAGAAAAAGTAGCAAGAAAGTAAGATTGTATTTGACCATTATGACCGCTGGATGGCGCTGTAACTCCATGTCCTCTCAATTCTATCACATTCTGAGCAGGTTATTTATATGTCGGCAGAGTTTACGTCAGAAGTCCCTTTATTAACACAGAGAACATCTGCATATACATAGATATTATTATGTTTATGTGCACACAGATAGGTCTGTCACAAGCATGCGCAGTGTCACAAACCTAAGAAAATCCCACGTCTTTTCCCGCCAACAACTAACAAGCGCGAGAGAGTGACGACACAGTTACAAACGCCAAAGATAGACACAATACATGCAGTTTATTTTTATTTTTTCTTTATTTTTTTTTATTTTTTACAATAACGAACCAGAATCCCTTAATGAATAACGTTCAGTTTAATTATAAATGTATTATTATATACTTTGCACATAACAAATAGGATATTGATTTCATTGTGAACATACATAAGTGTCAATTCAATAACTCGTTTCCCCATTGAGTTTTATTTGTGAAATGAAAAAAAATATATCAAGATTTTGTCCCTTTCACACAAAAAAGCATCAAAACTGTGAATATAAATATGTATATAATGATATTTTTGAAACGGAACAGTAACATATATTCTCTTTTTTTCTTCTCTTTTATTGTATGATTCTTGTTTGATTATCCCCTTTCTATGTCGTTTGGATGGCGTTTTCTAATTTGTTGTAAATTTGCATTTAAAAAAAAAAAAAAAAAAACAGACACAAGGGGTGTCATCTACTACACTCACACCCATATGACTCACGGTGGCAAATAAACCTGTCAACATCAAACATGGCAACAAATACACAACAAATATGCCCGACAGTACCACCAGCATGACAGTATTTTCAATCAAAAAAGTATTTTCAATCAAAAAAGTATTTTCAGTCAAAAAAGTATTTTCAATCCAAAAATTATTTTCAATCAAAAAAAAACTTTACTTCAATCAAAATACAAAAGTGTTTAATGCCAATAACCCCCACGACCCGGGAAAAAATGGATGGATGGATGGATAATGTCATTAAATATTTGACACCAAATAAATGGTACCCAACCTTTTTTTTTTTTTTAAATAAAATGGTGTCATATTGTGACATAATATAATTTTTAAAAAATGCATTCAAACACTTTTTTGTACGTTTGAAGAGGTGTTTTTTTATTTTTATTGAAGCTTCTTTTAAATACAGTAATTTATCTGTACCGTTTAGTGCTCAGGCCTCAGCTGGAACCAGATATTTTACCTTTCTATAAACTGCAGATTTAAAATGTTTAATTGGTACAAAGCTACTAAAACGTGTTTGTAAAAAAATAAATAATAATAATAATAATAAATTAAAATCAAGGACTCAGAATCCCAGCAAACCTTTGAATAGAAATGAGGGAGTGGGCGGGGTTACAGTCAGTAAGTGGGTGGAGCTTCCATCAGGCCTTATAAAGAGCCTCTAAATTATTTGGACCCTTCACTGTTTGGACGGGTCGTCTGTTAGCATCATGCCTAGTAAACCTGCTCCCATCAAGAAGTCTCCAGCCAAAAAGGCAGCGGAGAAGCCGAAGGAGACTGAACCCGCTCCACCTGCCGAGGCCCCGCCCGCAGAGGCTCCACCTGCGGCCGAAGCACCGACCGAGGCGGAGGCAAGTCCCGCCGCCGGAGGAGAAACGAGCGCTCCAGGTAGGTACCTCCAGCCAATTAGGACACATCCACTAAACTGTGGTTTCCAGCAGTCATATCAGCTGCATACATCAACTATTTAATACGTATGTTGTTGTTGATGATGTTTTTGTGCCCAAATAATATTTTACATATATGTAAGTTACAAAGCTTCTTTATTTTAACGAAACTGTCCAGTGACTTCATTTATCCAGCACCAAACAGGTACGAGGCAAACCAAAGTGCATTTCAAAAATATGCAGAATAGATGCATTGAAATTAAATAATAAAACTGCGTTTATGTTTATAACTAGTATGAATTGATATCAACCACAATGTGAAAAATGATGCACCTATCACTTTAAATATATAAAGAACATGATTAAAAATATTAGATTTTATTTATTTATTCATTTACCTTGGTAAGGGTTTACATTTCAATTTGAGATTTACAATTACCTTTTAAAACCCGTCTATGTGTTACATTAATAAAAAAATTCAACATAGTTACTGTGTATAGCACCTGAATCTATTTTTATTTATTTATTTTCATTTTTTTATTAGCTTATTTAGGAGGGAGAGAACAGAGAGCATTGTTTCATTTAAAATAACAACCAATGCCATGTCCATGGACCCGAGCCGAAGGCTAATTTGCAAAATAAAATAAACAAATGCAAACAGTGCACTACATATTTATACATAAAATATATGCTAAAATATAAATAATTTGCGGTGTTCGCAGGCTTGGTTTAACTTTAACCAACAACGCTTCACTTTGCAAATGTATAGACTTGAGTCAACCCCTGAAGTTTATCTTAAAAGTAAGTTTGTTTTAGTGTAAATATTTGAAAAAGCACAAATTAGTATATTGTGGTAATATTGATCCTTGTTTTGTTTTTTTGTACATGTAAACAAATAATTCTGGAAGTGTGGTAAATTAACCGCCTTCACGTCCACTTTTCCTGTTAATGCAGATGTAACCCAGAATTTGTCAAATAATTTTTTTTTTAATTTATTTATTCAGTTCATTTCCGACATGGTTGCATTCACAGAAATTCATTTGACATTCAGAGCAAAATCACATCATTATTTATTTTTTTTAATTTATTTATTTATTTATTTTTTTTGCCTTTTGCATGCCGGAAAGGGCGACGGAAAAAAGCATTATGCTTATCCAGATCCGTCCCCTAATTTGAACACAGATAATTCTACATCCAACCTCGTTTCTTCCTTTTTTTTTTTTTGTCCTTTTTTATGTGATGTGTTCTCGATGTGTTATTTTTCATCTTTTTGTATGTGATGGTTGATTTTACCACATTTCTGTTTTGATGAAGAAAATTGCTTTTTGTTGCCTTTTATTTTCTCACCTGACAAACTTGTCATGTAAGGGATTAACTTCAGCTGACACAAGCATGAAATAGGAAGAAGCCGATTCAAAGGCTCCTGCTGAGGGCCAACTGTGCACAACATGTAAAGGGTTTCTTTACACACGTGCCCTGATTCTTGGCATTCTTTGTATTTCTGCCTGTAAATGTCAATCTATCGTTTGTTTAACAGGTCTATACAGTTGTTCCTGATGGAATCTATAATCGCTGTTGCTTTGTTCCCCATTTGTTTCAGTGGAGGGAATCTTGTTCCAATAATTTTGCTTGAAAATAATTGAATGTCTGCATGAGTGAGGGCATAATGTACGCTGCTAATTGGCTTCCCTAATGGCATTTTTACACTAGCCGCTTCTGCTGCTGAAGAAGAAGCTGCTGCTACCGCTGCAGATGTTCTTGCTGCAGATGCTCCTGCTGCAGATGTTCTTGCTGCAGATGCTCCTGCTGCAGATGCTCCTGCTGCAGATGTTCTTGCTGCAGATGCCCCAGCTGCAGATGTTCCAGCTGCAGATGCTCCAGCTGCAGATGCTCCCGCAGATGGTAAATGCAAGTGAGCACACACACCCTTCGGTCCTTAAATTTGCATTTTGCTTCAAGCTATAAAGCATTATTGTCATGTGCCATAGCCCAGGTAGATCCTCCTGTTCTGAAGCTGTGATGCCTCATTTAATACTGCTGTTCCAGAGAAGATATTCTGGATTCCTGTCAGGTCATTTGTGTTTGGCAGTTGTTTATTAAGCACAATTAATCCCCTGTTGTTGTTTTTCTTCTTGTACTAGCTGCTCCAGCTGAAGCTGTTGTAGAGCCACCAAAGGCTCCAACGCCTCCACCGCCTCCTGCAGGTAAACAGAAACATTTCTGCTTTGCAAGCAAAAAAAAAAAATAGTTGATGAACTAATTTGCCTTTTAGAAGGTGTAAGAAACAATTATTCAGTGACGGCTGGGCAATATGGATTTAAACTCATATCTCAATGTTTTTTCTCAAAATGGCGATATACGATATAAATCTTAATTATTTTAATTCTAATAAAGTCTGACCAGAAAGACCATTCTGTTACTGTTCCGAGAAGTAGCAAAAGCAGCAACTCTTAAAATGAGTATTTTGATACAAAATATTATAGGCGATATTGTAATTTTCCCAAATGCCCAATTATTATTGTAAATGTCCCAAAAAAAACTTGATATATCTTAAATCTCGATATATTGTCCTTCCCTATTCAGTGATTACGCATAAAAATAAGCAAAAAATTAATTGTGGGATCAAGTTTCTCATCACCAATCAGCATACGTAGTAGTACTGGTCTATGATAGTCATGATATCTGTAACATTCATTTAATAAGGTTTGATCCATTATTTGCCAAAATGCTTGTAATACGATATTCAAAGATGCTTTTGAATGATTGGTTTATTGTCATATTTATTGACAATAACGTTTGTTAACATGCTCTTCTCACGCAGTTCCCACCAGCGCTCCCCTGGACCTGTCTGTGGATGATGTTAACAACTCCAGCCTCACCGTTAACTGGAAGACACCAGAAACCATTGGAGACTCTGGCCTGGATGGATACACCATAGAGTACTGCAAGGATGGAAGTGAGTCTGTCTGTCTGTGTGTGTGTGTGTGTGTGTGAGTGAATCTTAGAGGCTGCACCTGTCCCCAGAGTGTCAGAGGGCAGATTGACTCATGGTCGGTACACAGGCCGTATACGGCAGACACAATTTCTCTGGCTGTCACTGTATCTCCTGATGCCACTTTTAGCTATAGTCGTTTGCTCAGATGACAGTGTGTCTTCTGAGGTATCATCATGGCTGCCAGCGTTCCTCTTATAAGCAGGATGTTTGTAAACTAGTGTCAAAGCACGATAAATATTGTTGGTCTCACGATTCGATTACAATTATTATGTCTTCATCCTAAATGTTCAATGTAGCTGGAGTATGATTTCCACGCGTTATTATATACAAAGTTATTCAAAAATCAATAGCATAAACATATTTACATTAGATAGATAAATCTAAATAAATTGTATTGGTTTATTCTATTTATTCTATCCTCAAATCAAACTTATACTTCTGCAGTCGAGCTACTGCTTCTAGATCACAAGATATCCGCTTTTAAAAGGATCCTCCACTGTTTTTACAAATGTGGTCTAAAACCTGTGAAATGTACTTATTAGAAGATCTACAAAATGCACTATTTGGTACCATATTAATTTTATTAACTTTTAAAAATGGGATGTTACTCGCTAACTTCAGCCATCAGAGAATCAGCCGCGCTCTGTTTAAGGGTGAGCTCTTCTTCTCTGCTTCATTGTCTACTACAAAACCACAGAGTTGGAACTGTCGCCCCCTGCTGTCACAGATTTTTTCTGGGTCACAACTGCTAAATGATCTAAAAAGCAGGCTGAATGTTTCACTCCAATAGAAAACAATGGGATGTTTACAGGCAAATGGGGTTTGGGACGTCTTCCATCACGTGATTTCAAGATGGCGGAACACAAGCTCTAAAACGGTGAAGTAGTCTCATTTTTAAAAGTTAATGAAACGAATATGGTGCAAAATAGTGTGTTTTGTTTGGCATAGATCTTCTAATAAGTATATTTCAAAGGTTTTAGGCCACATTTGTAAAAACAGTGGAGGATCCCTTTAAGTTACTAGGTACGGTTTTAATTACTTTTTCTTGATTTTCTCATTCCTTTATCATACTGTGCTGGACTCATTCTAACTGAAGGTAATTTTGAGCTGTACAACTTTATTGTCACAAACAGATAATAAATACGCTATGATCTATTACGTTACGTCACTGCACAATGACGTCGATGCATCTTAAAAACAATTAATCCCAACAATCCATAATAAACATATCCTACTTAAAAGAAAAATCCATCTTGAGATGGCGTTCATACCATATGTTGGAGTTTGTTCATGCATTCTTTAACACAAACCCTTTGTTTCCCACAGCATCAGACTGGGTTGTAGCCAACGAGGAGCTGATTCCAGCCAATCACTACTGCATCAAGAATCTAACAGCCGGCGACCTACTGCACGTGCGCGTGGTGGCCGTAAACCCAGGAGGACGTAGCGATCCTTGCGCACTCGCAGAGCCAGTGCCAATTCGTGACATTGCTGGTGAGTCGTAGCTGATGTGGACTTTGAATTGAGTTTCTCCTTTTTCAGTTTCAAACATTTTCAAACACATCTCCCAATATCTTCCATTGCAGCTGATGTGAGAGGTTTTCACTCTTGTAAGGACAACTTTCAAAATGTCTGTCTATAAGCTCTTTATCAGGGGCTTGAGTAGTTGTAACTGATGACCTATCCTTAAAATACTTACGTGGCAACCTCAGAGGCAGAGGTGGTGTTAACAGTCAGAGATCAGATGAGCAGTTCAGATGCATGTACATAAATCTCCCAGCTGCTGACAAGCGCTTTCATTAGCAGTATATCAACCTTTCACCTGCACATCCTTAGAGACCACCAATCATTCTTTAATCAAATTATTTACAGCTTGATGTTAAACATTTGTTTTTTTTTTAAGGTGAAACATATACAGGATTCAGAAACAGTCACAAACAGTTGAGCTTTTTGTTTTTTATGAAAGACAGAACTGTAATGAAAGTAATAAAAGAAGCAAATTACAGTACGTATCTTCAAAAATATGGGTTATCAAGACCAGTGAATGAGCTGAATACATGGTCTGTTTTAACGTGACCTGCTGTGACACCTTCTGGTCCTAATCCAGTGAACCATCTCTGAAAATAGATGAAACCTGCAGTCGTACATTGTGCAGTGTCAGTCTTTAGGCTGATTTACTGACACTCTGTCAGGCAAAAGGAAACATTTGGCTAATGAGCCTCGTAGCAGTTACGTTATTTATTTACTGTAACCCTGTCACTCAAACCTCACCAACATGTTATTTATGGCACAGCAGCCCTTGTTGACCTGTGGACTCACACAGGTACATCTGAAAAAATAATTAGACATACAGTATCAAGCTTAAGACTGATGCAAACTGAAAATACCTTGATTAGCTTTCAACGTTATAAACAACTATAGAACAACGATTTTGTGTATGTATCTTCTAGTTTTCAAGATTCCAATAAGATAAGATCTGCTTTTGAAACTCTGTATTATTTTTTGATAGTTTTTAGGTTTGCTAGGTATAATTAGCACTTAATAATAATGCTTTGGATTTTATATAGCACTTTATCATAGACACTCAAAGCTCAAAGCTTTATATTTATGTGCATTATTCTTTCACTCCACAAACAGTGGTGGTAAGCTACTTTTGTAGCCACAGTTACCCTGGGGCAGACTGACAGAGGCAAGGCTTCCATACTGCATCATCGGTCCCTCCGACCACCACCAACACACTACATTCATACTAGGCAATTACTTTTAAAGTTTACTGTTTCAATTTGCTATCTTCCTTCAAAAAAAAAAAAATACAAATCATCACAACATTGTTTGTCCGTGGCTACAAATGTAGCTGGTATTACTGGTATACTTTGACTATACAATCAAAGGTACAAAGTCAAAATTTGACTGATGTCTACACTTCTGATTCTAAAGGCCTCAAGGTAGAATTCTCAATAACACACAGATATGTATAATTCCACAATGATGTACGAATACAAGAAAAGCTTGGTCAGTTAAACAGATTACCGGTATTAGATTTTTTAAAATATTTTTGTTGTAAAACTTTAAGACCAGCAACAAATACAATAATAATAATAATAATAATTAAAAAAATTATATATATATATATAAAGTTCCGTGCTATTTTGCAGGCACTCAGCTCACTGTCTGTGTATTTTCTGGGTGAGGTTCAAACTTGTGCAAGCAAACAGGAAGCAGAAATGCGGTCATGCATTCAGAACTGTTAGTCAACAAATGAGAGCGAAACTCAAGCCTAGTTATTGGATCCATGGTGGCTTGTTGGAGGTGAATTCAGCTGTGTGTCAAACATACTGTGTTCAGAGCAGCAATTTACACGTACAAGCTTGTGATGAAGATACACTAGCCCATGCACGCTGAAAGCCCCCCACAAAGACACTTTATCCGAAGACAAAGACAGATTAGATTGTTTTCAGGAGGACTTGCTGCCTGCTGGATGCTGTGATGCCAGTGACAGTTTTAGGCATGGCTGGGAAGTGTCCTGATTAGCAGGGCTTAGTGTTTGAGCCAAATTTGGAGACGGACCTGATCTCCTTGGGAAATGATGGTTCCATGAGCACCACAGCTATGATATGAGGACAAATGTAAGGACAGAGAGGTTGTGACACACTTGGCAAGGCACGAGATTTGCTCTTTTGTTTTTTAAAGAATGCGAGCATAGGACATTTAAACAAAGATAGATAGGAGTTTGCTCTGGTGTGAGATTGAAGGACTTCCCGGTGGATGAAGGGAAACAAGATGCAAAGGGGCTCATGAGCTGATGGACGGCATTAGTTTGCTGGTTTTATGTATCCTCTAAGGCCACAGAGCTTTCCAGACATTTGCTGCTTTTGCATCAACATGTTCGGGATGTTGTTGGCGACATTGAGTACGCACTACGCACTCCAAATGAAATCATCCAGCATCCAGTCACTGATTACATTTCTCACAGAGACGTAAGCCAGATAAGATTTCACTGACTCATTTACATTTACAGCAAAAGATGAGCAGCAGTGCGTGCTGTTGATGTTAAAGCTGTCGACGTCTTCCTGCTGTTTTTCTGTGCACAACAAGAACACATGTCTGGGTTCATCCAAAGTTTCTTGTCACCAGAGATATTTTAGGAGGTGCTGAGTGCAGAGTCTTATTTTGCTTCCTTCTGCCTAGAAACTGGACATTTCTTCAGGAGCTTGAAATCTATGTTCCTTGGGTTATTGAGGACAACTTCACTTTCTGGTTAAATGTTAGCACAAAGTTCCCCATTAAACTAGAGACTTATAGTCTATAATATTAATACTAATATAAGCTTGGATTTATAAAGCGTTTTTTTCGAGGAGACTCAAAGTGCTTACAGAAACCATTATTCATTCACACCAGTTATACTGTTGGTGGTAAGCTATAATGTAGCCACAGTTGCCCTGGGGCATACTGACGGAAGTGTGGCTACCATTTCGCACCTACAGCCCCTCCGATCACCACCAACATTCATGCACAATTCATACAAGGCAATGGGGGTAAAGTGCCTTGCCAAAGCACACAACGATAATGACTCGGATAGAGCGGGATTTTAACCCCCAACCCTTTGATTATTAGAATATTCACTCTACCACTGAGCCACGATCGCCCCAATCCAGTCTGTCTACTCATCAAGATTGAAGGTTTGGTTGATGCCACTAATTGATCCATAAATGACGATCAAACTAGTTTTACCTCTCAGTGTAATGGCGCTATTGATGCTATGCTGCATACTTTTTTTGAGAATGAAAAATAAATCAAATCATCGTTTAACAACTTTGTTCTCAGGGTGTCTACTGTAGGTGCAATTATATTATCATTTTACCTTCACTTTTATAGCCAACTGTAATTTTACTTTTATTTATTTTTTGTCCTAGACTGCCTGAGCTAACCCCACGGCTAATTTTAGTTGCTTCGAATATGTTCTCTCACAGCTTTGCAGAGCAGTAACTGGTCTATTTAGGTCTCATTGACCTGTCATTTAGAACACATGTGACCCTACTTTGAAGTCCATTACAATACACACTTTTTTCTCTCCCTGTACATTGTTATGGACATGCCAATTTTGGCACGTGTTGGATTAATCACTTATAAGTTCAGCACATACAGTTGCCAGATAATTTTGTAATGTAAATCCAAATGCCAAAATCTGACATTTGATTCAACTTTTCAGACCGCCCCAAGATCCGCATGCCCCGCGCACTTAGATCCCGAATTGTCAAGCAGGCTGGAGAGCAGGTTAACCTGGTCATCCCATTTCTCGTAAGCAAACACTTTACATGCATTTACAAAGTCATCCAGGCTGAATTAGTTAATCATGGCTTCCACTGTTTTTTCGTTCGCCAGGGGAAGCCCAAACCTGTGGTCTCTTGGCTCAAAGACGGTCAGCCTGTGGACACAAAGAGGGTGAACATCAGAAACAGCGACAAGGACAGCATCATGTTCATCCGCACAGCTCAGAGGGAGGATTCCGGTATTTACGATATGACCGTTAAAGTGGACAGCTTTGAAGATAAGGCCACCATCACGCTTCAGATTGTTGGTGAGTCACACATGACGTTTCGTGCGTGCTGCATCCAAACATCTATAGGTGAAAACGTGCACATGCAACAATAATTGTTGCTTTTTTCAGCCGGCTGTGTATGTGACCCTTTGACTCGTCAGTTTTGAGACTTGTGACTTTCACAAATCTAAAGCAGTAGCTTAACGGTGCACGAGACACACGTCAGCTGCTGCTGTTAAATGTGTGCCAGGATGTTTGAGGCATCACACCTTAAAAAGGTTCATTCTTGATGGCATATAAAACTAGTAAATTTTAACCGTTTCATGTCTGGGGTTCTCATACTTGGGTCCTGGTGCTCTGCTGTGGGTCCATAAGACATAGTTTGGTGTTTATGTGATAATTTAACACAATTGGAATTGTGTAGTATAATTAGAATATGCAAAGTGGAACTGATATGCCAGTCAAGTAATAATCCTAACCCAAAAACCACCACATACATCAGATAAAAGCTTCCACGGGTTTATTAGTCCGATAAATCATTTGTTGAGGAAAAACTTGCCCTGCAGGACTACTGTGCAGCCATATTTCAGCAACGACAGTGGATAGAGTTTTAAATATAAATCTGCCATTTTTTTCAAGCAATGGAAACCTCAAATTAGGATTAAGGTCGTAATACACAAATTATGTGGATAATCTGTTTTTCTAAAATCCTTGAGATATGTGGCTGTAATTGTATAGAAAAAGTATATTTAGGTTAAAATAGATCTGAATGAAACATGTACATAAAAAAGTTTGTCAATGAAGCATCAACAAGTGTATTATCAAACATGTTATCACGGGGAAACGCTCGTGCTCGTAAGGCTGAGTAGTCTAAATGTAAGAATTGTCTTGATCAAATAGCAGGGATTTATGCGTTTAGGCTGTGGGTAAGTCATATTTCATTTAAACCATCATTTGTGGTTATTGAGTATTTAAATCAACCCTCAGCCCGAGTGCCTCCGTTATTCTCTTCCACAGAGTGTTTAAATGAGCTCCTTAAATTTCACATTACTGAAAAGCACATCTATGTTTTTCTTCATCTCAACAGTGAGGATGCTGATTTTCATTGCGAAAACATTTATTCCTTGCCAGTGTTTGTTTGACCTCAGTGGGCGGGGCATCAGAACCAGGAATACTTGAGCGTGTAACATATTAATGACGATGAAATTCAGCCGCGGCATTTATCAACATTATCATTATTGGTGCGCTGGGATTGGCCAGATACGAATGTTTCATAATTCCCACGCTTGTCCTGTCGTACGACACAATGTGCACTCAGATTTGCAAGCTTGATAAATGAGGGTCATTGTCACCAACTACGTGAGACTGGGCTTTACTATATCAACTTGTGTCATTTTGCAATGTTTTCTTTGTTTTTTGTTATTTGTACCGGATGATAGCCAAGTGAGGCTTGAAAACCTGTTTTCTGTGTGATACACTTGGAATGTGTCTCATCAGAGCTGCCTGGTCCTCCTGTGAGTGTGAAGCTGGTGGACAGCTGGGGCTTCAATGCTGCTCTGGAGTGGACTCAACCAAAGGATAACGGAAACTCAGATATCACCGGATACACCGTCCAGAAGGCTGACCAGAAGACTGGGGTACATAGTAGACATAATATTCAGTGTTACCTTAAAGCTGCTTTGAGCATTTACAGCTTATTTCAGACCATAACCTTTAACAACTGGACTTATACACATGGTTTTAGTTTTCAGTCACAGTATAAGGTCTGATTGCTGCCAGGGTGAGTTCCGTCTTGATGAAACCACTTTGATATTTAAAATGTTATGGTTTAATTTATTCAGGCAACTTTTGGACTGTACAAATGTTCCCTCATCCCTATTGATGTTAAAGCTCCGCCTCCTCATCTCGATGGCTTCTTTGATCCAGCGTTTGTGTTTGTTTCCTTCTATCCTTATGTTTTTTTTTCATTGTCCCAATCCATTACGTGATTTTCTGTTCTGCAGTGGTCTGATAGTGCAGACCTGAGATTTAACAGACGCCTCTGAGTAAAACTGACATTTGGCTGTCGAAACAAAGTAAAGTAAATCAAAGTACATTTCTTAAAAAAAAGGTTGTCTGAATAAATGAAACCATAACGTATTATTTCAAATAAGAAAACAAAATGAACTTGCTGGAATGATCACTCTGATATTTACATTTTTTAAACAGTTTTAACTACTGCATGAAGCAAACATATTTCTTCATTCGCTAAGAAAATTTAGAAAATACTAAGAGGAAGCTTGATATTATGAACCGTTTGTTTATGCAGTTGACTGGTTTAAAGAAGATACTATATGAAGTGATAACGACTTCAATAAAATCCAAACAGTATCATATGGCTGACTACTGCTGTCGTTGATCCTGCAGGAGTGGTTCACGGTGCTAGAGCATTGTCACAGACTAAAAGCGACCATCTCAGATCTCATCATGGGCAACTCGTACATCTTCCGGGTTTTCTCTGAAAACCAGGTGGGCATGAGCGGATCCTGCGCTGTCACCAAGGACGTGGCCAAAATTCAGAAAACAGGTGACTTGTGAAGCCATAAACTATTGATTTAGTGCAGTCAACTTGTTTATAAGATAGACAGTTAAAGTGGCAGTGACTGCTGTACTATGTGATACTTTAATGAGCTGCACTCGCAGTGGGAGAGCGTGATGAGGGAGTGACCTCGGCACTGCTTTGAACAGGACTGGAGAGCTTGTTTAGTCAGAGCTCGGTTAATACTGAAATAAATTTTATGAGACTGTGAAATGTTGAGGCAACCATCAGAGTGTGCACGCACACGCCTGACCACCTGTGTATGTGTGTGTGTCATAGTTACCTACTATATGCACTGTAAGAACTCTTGTTATTCTAGAGGTCATTTTCTGCACAGACAGGGACCTCGAGAAAGACCTTCAAGTCCATTACAGAAGTTCTAACCTTTGCTGCTTTGCTTTCTTTGTGACAAGTGTCTCATAATGTCTACGCTAATGTTTTGTAATATTGTAAGTATGTTTCTGTGTAATCCATCACGGGGCTGTTTGGTCAACCTGAGTCTACATTAGCTTAGTATTTAACATTAAGCTAAGTGCTGTAATGTGACTTTGAATACGTGTAAAAGTTGGAGTGTCGGGGGATGAGATTTCACGTGAGTTTCGAGGCTCCTGACCAAAACAGTTTTCAATGGAAACACGTTCAAAGCGCATTTATACTTTGTCGACATTTAGAAATATCACTTTTATTTTTCAAAATTCTGTAATGGAAACCCTGCTATTGACGTCACTATCTGACATTTTTGGCCCCGCCCCTTCTATAAAGGGAGCATTGATTGACAGCTCCATACAGAACTATGCAGCGCTGTGGGGGCCGGGCTGCTGTGACTGGGTGTGTCTTAACTACTCTAGAAGCAACACCTATAATTAAGGCATTTTTGAATTTCCTCTGAGACTTTAACAATCCTTTCACAGTACATGTCACATAGAATTTAAAGATTGATATTTTAATGAAAAAAGTCACATTTTGGATAGAGAGGAAACCGTTTTTAGGTATTAAGATTATTGATAATTCACAGGGTTGTCATCATGGAGATCGTGACTACACTTTGTATGTTAACAGGTATCGTTTACAAGCCTCCTGAGTATCAAGAGCATGATTTCACTGAGGCCCCTAAGTTCACCACACCTCTGAACGACCGCGCTGCCACTGTAGGATACACCACCAAACTGCTGTGTTCTGTTCGTGGATCTCCGAAGGTGAGATGTCCAGCACAGAAATATCTGTGGGGTTTAGATTGTAGGAATCAGGACACCATTCCCTAAAATGCATCTGCTGGTCCTTAAACAAGTTACTTTATTGTGTTTTAGATTACAATCAAAACACATTGAACCTCAGATACCCTCATTATATTAGTCATTACTGGCTGTTGAACCTACCGAAATTATTCCATAACTGAGTTAATTATTGCTATTCATTTCTTATTTCTCTAGAATTGAGCTGAAATGCTAAAATCACGTGAGATTACCTGGCACAAGATTTTACGTCTGTCCATTTCTGCTACACATGCTAGACATTAGATCACCTGTTTTACAGCGAATAATATGATCTTGTCCCACAATATGTAAGTGAAGGTTTATTTCTTATCATCGAGCTGTTTTCATTTCAAATGGTGAAATCGGTCATTGCAAGATTTTGCCCAAAAGTTTCTGTCTCTATACTAACATATTAAGTGTGTAAATGTGTAATATTGTCCCAAAACATGCATATGAGGGTATAGTGTTTATATATATTTATATATTCATATTTCTACTTGAATTTGTTTAAAAAAAGAATAAAATTTACATTTTTTAAATTGACAATATTGTCACGTCTGTTTCAGGAAGTGAATAACGTAATTTCCGTCTATTTTCCATAAGCACAGAAAATTGGAGGACCGACATTGCCTTTAGTTCATATTTTCCATCTTTTGAACCCACTTTCGTGGAAAACGTTGATTTCCACTAATAAGATAAAATATATATTTGAATCTAACCTTGGTTTTGTTGCTCCTCTAAAAGCCAACACTTACCACATCCTGACACTTAAAATGATACACGTTACTTTTGCCTTTGTATTTTTGAAACAGTCAACCAACCTGCTTTTGAGCAATTGACATAATGTTGTAGATTCATAAATATCTTGACTATTGCCAAGTTTAATTAGAATGATCTTAGATTTATTGTGGATCTAATTTTTGCTATTGTATTTTCATAAATCAAAACAAACAGGTTTTCCTGTGTCTAGGAGAAGGCTGTAAATGCCGAAGCTGTGCTCTGTACTTCTGCAAATAAAGTATTAATATCGCATCTTCAAAGTTCCGCTGTGGAACCAGAGCAGGGTTTGCACTGGTATGTCTGTGTGAAGCTTCAGTATCTCTCACTCTGCTCCTGTTGGCCGCCACTTTGGGTAAAGTTATCTGTGCAGTTGTCACACCCACCCAAACAGATTGTGAGGCAGGGTGGAAATGCAGTTTGCCCTCCCTGTCCTTGGCTCTTCACCGAGGACAGCAGAAGTGTAACAGTCTGCACGTGCTGTCAGACGAACAAATGAGACTGAAACACACAAATGTGACTGAATCAAATAGCTGCAAATGTTAAAAAGCTGGTTTTAAATTGATGCTATTTTTGCAACAAAGTAGTACCCTATATCTGCCCTACAAAGCTCAAGGGGAATCTGAAGGTTATGATCATAGACTGGTTTCTTCTGTGTCCATCGGCTGTAGGCTTTGTAGACTAGAAAGCATAAACTAGAGCGAGCAGAATAGATGCATGTGCATGTGTTTGAAAACATGGAAACCTACGGAAAGAGAAGCAGCCAATACAGCTCTTATATACATGAAACATCTAATTAACTGTTTGTTTTCCTTGTCTCTCCTTACAGACCAAAAGGTTTCATGGATAACGATAAACTATATTACTACATGTAACACCTGCCATTGTGTTTATTATCTAATCAGTATAATATTCTCTCTGACACTTCCTTTTTTCATCATCACTTCTTTCTGTAACTATTCTTAATTAAATTATGATATACTTAGCAGGCGTAGAGTTTATTATAGCATGTGTTAATTGAGAAGCGCTCTGTCTGTTGAAAGGCATGTACATCATGTGTGATACGTTGTCCTGCTGTCTCAGATAAAGAGCTGTGACCCAGTGAGGCTGAGAGTAGAGGGCATTAGCAGCTGAGTGAGCAAAGCTTCGCTGGAATGACAGAAGAAGAAGAGTGTGATAAGCTGTGCTGCCTGGCGAAGTTAAGAGGAGATGTTTCTGTATCACTAAAGACCTTGTTTGTGTCACTTGTCCAGATTGGAGCTGTGTGAGAAGTGTGAAGGACTCTTTGAACATCCCAGTAGAGATGTTTGTCACTCGATTCATGTCGTGATGCATCCTCTGGAGGGTGCTTGAGGAGACACGGGTGCAATTAAAAGTGATAATTTAAACTGTTTAAAACTTGTAAAATTCCTAATATGCAAGGGTTCATGGTTAAAGGCACACCGTGGACTTTTTGACCTAAAGAGTTGACCCATGTGAGTTATTTTGAATGATTCCTCAGGCCAATATACAGTGCTTGACAGCATCAATGCTGTATATACCGACCATGTAAGTTTGGAGAGACATACCGTCTTTGTCTAGGTCATGTAACCTGGAGAATGTATCACTTACGGCAGTCACGTGACCACAGCCTTGGATATACTCATTGGGCTAAGGCTTTTGCTTCTACTTTTCTGCCTTTTTGATTCCTGGTCATGGCAAGCAAAAAGTTTAAACTGCTTCTGAGGAGGCTTAAATGTTGCCGCCGAGACCCGGCCCCCTCTGCCGACCCGCCTGGCGCCGGACACCGCCCTCGTCTGCCTCGACCCTGGCCGCTGCGCCGACCCCCGGCGAAGGGGGCCGACGACTGCGGCGAGGCCAGGAAGTAGGAGGGGAGCGCCACTGAAGCGGCGAGGAGGGCCAAGCGCTGGGCCTCCGGCTGCGGGGAGAGGAGGGCGGCGGCAGAAGCTGCGGCGACAGACGCTGCGGCGTGAGCTCTGCCTTGCTTCGCTCCCCAGCCTGACCGACCCAGCCCAATCCTTATCCCCAAGTTGCCGGACAACTACGGTCTGCATACACAATCAAAAGAGAAGGGAGGCTGGCCCGACTGATTGCTAGTTGATTTTTGCGACAGTGCTGCAGCGCTTGTGGCCACTAAGGCCGCTTGACGTGAAAGTTTCAGGCCTAGCTCCCCTAGTGGCCAAAAGTTACAGAGCGTGCCTTTAATAAACTTAATTTTTGTCCCATTATTATTAGGCATTAGTTTTCCCTCTAATATTGACTTTTAAAAAGCGTAAAGCACCCAATCTGGTAACACAGGGTGCAGTTGACCTCCCCATCCCCCACCCCCAAAATATCCTAATTTTTTTATTTTCAAAAGCTATTTTAAACTTACATAAACTTGGGCCATACAAAAATGAAGATGGATATATTGAAGGATTTTTTTTTTTATCCTTCTGTGTAAAATGATTGATTAATGTTAATGTTTTTGTATTTCTTATGGAACAGTCTGGATGGGGAACTCATGAATTGTCCATGTATGAAGCAATTTTGAAAAATATATAAAGAAATGATTTAAAAATATTTAGTGAGGACAATCTTTAGCAGAAAAATGTCTATTTGTTTACCCTATATATTTATGGTGATGTTTGTTTTATATTTTTTGCTATATGTTAACTGTGAATTTGTGTTCTTGAAATAATTAGTAAGTACTTGGTAAAGTGAAATGAAGAGTTTATGTTGTGAATTATTATGACGAGAAGCTAGTTAATTAACAAAAAAGGGATTAATGGATGGGGGTGGAATTAAATAAGTAAATACGTCTCTTCTCTACGAGAATCTTTTTTATTTAATCTAATCTAATCTAATTATATTGACCTTTATACTAAACCGTACTTAATATGAATTCTATATCCTGTGAGTTAGTTGAGAGGACCTATTTCACACATTAGTGCTTAAAGCTGGATATGGATGAGGTAATCCTCACAGGCAACATGCCACTGAAACCCAAAACATTACAGCTGGTGTCGAGAAGAGTTTTATGTTCCTCTCTCACAGACAGTAATAATTAGCATACAGTGTCCGAGCACAGCATAGGACAGGGTGAAAACATAATTTACCTACGCAGGGATATTTTCACATTGTGCCCGTATTCACGAAGCTTCTCAGAGTCCTCTCAGAGAGCTCCTAACTTAGCCTAAAAAATCCTAGCAAGGAATCTTAGCTTAAAGCTGCAGTATATACTTTTTTTTTGGTGTTATTTGGTATAAAATCCATAATCATCTTGGAGCATATTGTAATTCAAAGTGTTCTGAGTGGACAGTGGATCTCTTCTCATTCTCTTGGCTTTATATTTAGACTTTAGAAATCCAAGAGCGTGACGCTGGATTTTAGACAATCAGAGATCTTTTGACAGAGTGCTCAATGAGCTGTTTTGGACATTACTATTGGCTGCTCGACTGAAGTCAAGCGTGCTCATATACCATCAATAGTAAGAGTGCAATGGCAGACATTCTAGCAGAAGTCCCCATTGCGGTGTTTGGTAAAGCGGTTTCACTAGGGTGACTAGATTTTTAAAACTCAAAACCGGGGCAGCAATTTAACCAATAAAGATAACAGATTTAAAAAAACAAAAAAAACCATTTCATGTTAAAGCTAGGGTAGGCGAAACAAAGTTTCTACACAATACAAGCGAGCGATGAGCTGAGCTTCTACAGCAGCTGTGCGCGTGCATGTGAGTGAGACAGAGCACAGAGGGAAGGGGTGATTGTTTCTGTACAAGTCTCACGATTCTACATACTGCAGCTTTAAGAGGACAGAAACTTTCATCTTACTGAGGAGGTGTGGTTGACCCCGTTGCTGCATCCTGGGATCACAGCACAAGGGAAGAGACAGACCTGCAAGCTCATTGCCAACAAATAAATATGTCATTCTCTCCACGCGCTGCTACATGCTGCAATCCAAAGTAAGAGTGGAGATTGAAGCACTCAGAGAAGTTCTTCTCAAACAGGTGAATGTTGTAGTCTACCATTAAGGCTATGGCTGCTGTCATCACTTACTTTGATATTGATAATTGTGTGAATGTTTTAGAATTGTATATGCTCATTTACTGAACTGTTTAGGTGGAAGATCCCCGGCTTTTTGTTGACATAAACAGCTTCGTCTTGTAATGGTGCAGTTATGCAGACGTTAATAACACCAACAACACCAGGGAAAACCTGCAATGGCCATTTTTTGCTCATTTGTTGGCCTGAAACGAGTGAGAATCCAGTGGAAAGCAATCAAATCCATCCACCCATACATTTTCTGACCCGCTATGGGTGGGAAAAGTACGATCATCCCTGATGAGGTCAACTACAAACATTATCTGTGCACTATCATTGTGGTAGCATGTCATTAAAACACTGTGGTTAAACAAAGTCCTCCTCGCTCCTCTTAACAGTTTTTCACCTTAAAAGCTCAATTTAGGCCTTAGATACTTTGTGAATTACTTCTATCCTACCAAAGAAAAAATCTAAGAAAAATCTTCAAATTCAAGAAATTCTACAATTTTTCTAAGAATGATGTCACTAAGAGCTACTTTTAGCCTTAGGATGCTTTGTGAATTTGAAATGAGATTTGAAAGGTGTGCTTTCCTTTTCTCTTCTCAGCCCAAGATCGAGTGGTTGAAAAATCAAATGATCATCGGTGACGACCCCAAGTTCCGCCAGATTTCCAATCAGGGCATTTGTTCACTGGAGATCCGTAAGCCGTGCAGCTTTGATGGCGGTGTGTACACCTGCAGAGCAAAGAACGAGCAGGGGGAAGCTGCTGTCTCCTGCAAACTGGAGGTCAAACGTATGTAATAACCACAAAAAAAGGGTTTATCGCGGGACTGTGAGACATTATGCTGAAATCTAATTAAAAGTCTTTTCAAGTTTATATTCCTCTCCCAACAGAGGTTATTCTTCCAGAGGCTGCCAAAGAAAAAGGAAAATAAACATTCAGAGGTAAGAAAGATAAACACGAGGAAACTGTCATTGGTTTAGTAAAACAATGTTTTACCACTATTTCAGTTTCATTGAGGTACATAATAATGCACAAATGAAACACATTTTACTTCATTCAGCCTTTTTCTCAGCTCTAAAATAGTGGTTATTTATGATTCTGCTGCTAGTTGATGAGCAGTCAGAGGATGTGTCAGACATATGTTGTACATGTGTGTATGTGTAGTACAAAAAAGGGTTTCCAAGTTGAAGACAAAGGATAGCAACGCAAGTTCCGCACGAAGGTTCATATTGAAAATATTCTCACAATTAGACATTCACTGTTTAAACAATGATATCCAGGTTAGCTGCCAAACCAAGCTGGAACAGTCGCACTTTTCCGAGATCTTATGCTCACACCGGATGCGGCGCAAATTTTGCTCGAATGCTACCGCAGGATCGAAAAACTTTTTCCCCATATTCGCTGAAGAGAATATAAAAAAGGCACAAACCAGACTCCCTTTCTTTTCACCATCACATCAACTATGGAGAACCCCAGTAAAATCGCTGCTCTTTACCTTCTGGGGAAGCTGAAGAGCCATGAAAACGCTCAACACCGGCGTTTCTGGATTCACCAGGTTAACCAGCAACGCATCCAAATCAGTGAGTTTCACTGTTTTCTTCAAGAGCTAGGCAAAAACCTTCCTGGTTTGGTCCTAGTAAAAAAATAACTGGCAGTGACGTAGAGCTCCGTGTGGTCATACCACAAGCCACGATTATTTTTTCTTCCATGCTGAAATGGGCGAAAAAAGACCGGTTTCCCCATTGACGGCCTGACGTCATTGACAACAAGGACTCTGATTGGCTTTTGCACTTGTGCATCACACGAAACATTTCAGTTCAATGTTTTCAACCCCAGCAAATGACCAATGTCACAAAAAAACAGAAGCGCGCATGCCAGGGCCAAACCACGGCGACCAACAAAAGAAGAATTTGCCACGTTTTCCCATTGACTCTGTATGTAATCTGGCTGCGCAAACATTTTGCGCCGCGTCTGGTGTGAACAAAGCATTAGGGCAAAAACTTCCTTCTTCTGACTTCTGAAGTCTGTTGATATATGTGGTTGTGACATTGAATTTTTTTTTTTTTTTGGGGGGGGGGATATATTTTGATTTACAGAGTTAATATAGCAGATCAAGCTGAAACCAAATAACAAGCTGAAGCTTTTTCTTGGCCTCGCCTTCCTCCTCACATTCATCCTTCTCTGAACAACTCGAGCACTCACAGCTTCACAGCTTAGTTTTAGAGAGTGGTAACGTGACAGATATTATTGTCGGTCAAACAGAAATACCAAACTAATGTCAGTTTGCAGCTTATATGTTTCTATTTATACCTTCACTATTAAGCCGTCATGTTTGTGTTTGTGCACAGTGGCGCCTTTAAAGCAGTTCTTTAAAGGCTCCACTTTTATGATTTTGGTCAGATATGCTCTAAAACCAGCATTTATTTGTTTGTTTGCAGGATTACGTAAAAAGAAATATGCGGATTTTGACAAAAAAAAAAGGTTTAACCCAAGATAGACGTTAGGTCAGAGGTTCCCAACCCCATTTTGATATCACAAATGTCCGACGACCCCTAGAGACATTTTCTTTCTAGAATTAGTATTTGGTCATGTTTATTAAAGTGTGAATACTGAGTAGGCAGGATTAGTGAACAAAGTGACAAGTGCGCCACCTCAGACATTTTTAGACTGCATTTTATTTTAACTACATTTATATTTGAGAAAGTTTAAGTACAAGATCCAGTTATTTGATGTTTATTGTGTGATTTGTATTTGAAAAAGAATAATAATTAAAAAAATGCAAAAATGTAATTATGTTTTTGTTTTTTTACAATTACGAGACGTTTTAGGCACGTCCATTTTAATTCCAGGCGAGGGTTGAAAAACACTGCCTTAGGTCATGGAAGATTCCATTAGATTTTGGAGGGTTTGTGAATTTACTGATTCTGGATCAGTTTTAAAAATCGGAAAACCCTTATCGCTCATCATTGACTGTAATAACTCACAGAGTTTCAAACGGGTCAGATTTGCTTCTTTAGGCCATCATCAGGATTGAACTACAAGAGACTTGTGGTCAAATGTCATACTCTGTACTGCTACCTTGGTTGTCTGCAGAGCACGATGATTGACATGAACCAACAGATTAATGCTGTTGCACACAATGCAGAGCCAGAACTTCATTATGATCAGGAAAGTGTATAAGACACTATAATCTAAATTAGCTGCTATGCCTTCCTGTTCAAAAGATAATGAGCCGCATGTGTTCATGCCTTAATTGCACATGTGTCAAACTCATGGCCCGGGGTCCAAATCTGGCAATTTGGAGCATCCAATTTGGTCTGAAGGAGAAAGTAAAAATGACAGAGAAAACATGAATCATTGTGTGAATGAAACTCAACAACATTTTATGGGGCTCACAGTTTTCTCGGTGCTTATATCCCGTGATGGCCATCATTTTTCATGTTAAACTGTTGAAAAAACTTGAAATTCTTACAAAATCCTTTAATTTTCCTCAAATTGTTACATAATATTTCCCTTAGTTAAATAGAAATTGGGCACAAAGTCTCGGAAATTTAAAGTCAAGATCCTGTTGGAATTGATATATGTCACTTATTGCTTGGATATTGTCGGTTTCCTACATATTTAGTTATTTTATGTATACGCAGAAGTGCAAACTAGGGAACAATATTGTTGAGTACTTGAATCCATTCACAGCTGGATTCACAGCTGTCCCCTTGGGATCATTTTACTCAAACAGTGTTTTTTCATGACGTGATCGTGCTTGTGAGTCCAGATTATCGTTGGCAGAATGTTATCCTGTGAGTCACAGCCGTACATGGCGACAGCAGAGGCGAGGGGAAAAACGAAATAAGCAGGGAGCACCTTTGGGTGGTGGGGGTGATGTCAGCACGACGCTCTGTACATTCTATAAACGTCTGATGATGATCTGACGTGCAGCTATGCTCTTCACATTACCACAGGTCAACAGGCCGTGTGAGTCGTGTAAAGATGGAGGATGGGGATGGAAATTCAGCCTAATTAAGTCTCGTCTCGTACACAAAGGAAACACATGATGTGACAAAGAAATTTCTAGTATCGTTACCTAAAACGATAATAAAATGAAGAATAATTAAACCTATGTTTGCTAATAGCATCACTGAAAACTTAACAGCTCATTATTCTTTTGTAGTTTAGGAGCAAACATAAATAAGTTGAGCTCTAGAATAGTGTAATACAGAGCCCCCTTGTGGTTGCATACCCTGTATTGCACATAGCGACAAAAAAAAAAAGGCTTTTCCTAAAATACGTTTTCAACCGGGTTAAAGTTATTAATAATACCATCTTAAATTATTTTTCTATCAGTGCTCATCATGGATCAGCTGAAGTCCAGGTCTTACGTTTTAAGGTGAGCTTGTGTGTTTGTCCAGTTCCATGTTTTTTAATAAGAATATTTTTTTGATCGCATTATGTGCAATAAATCCCTTTACATGTTGTTTTTCAATGTTTTTGTGTGTTTAAGGAGCTGTTTGGGAATCAAGAACAACGTGTTATTCTTTTGCACCTCCACATCTAACCCTGCAGGAACGACACAAACCGTCCCATAATCCCTCAACGGCCTGAATGTTTTCTTGTCGTAGCTCATCACATGTATGTAAGGCTACTAATATGTTGGCTTTTTATCCGCCTTATGCTCTGCAATAAAATGGTGAATTGTTGAACCTGCACTGATAATGACTGCATGGATGTTTCATAAACACTGTATTGTCATATAAACTATGTTGAATTGTATACACGTTTTCATAAAATTACAATAAAGAGCTTCATGTAGATTGAGAAAAATGGTAATTACGAGTTATGTTTTCTAAGACGAGAAAACCAGGTTCATGACATTGTTACATATTAAACCACTCTGCTTTAGTTCATCTCTGTTTATCTTTTTATTTGATATTTATACATACAGCACTTCCTTGGAGCCACACACTTTAAACATACAAAAAATTACAACAAATGGAAGAAAAATCTGCACAATTTTGAAGCTTATGTTTTTGCAGCAGATTTGTGTTTCTCATACAAGCAAAAAAAAAAAAGAAGAAGAAGAGGTAAACTGTACTGAACAATACGGAAGAGGATTAGGGCCACTGAAAAAAATAAACATCTCCAATATTTTATTATTATTATTGATAATAATTTTCTGAGAAAAAAGTCAGAATTCTGAAGGAAAAAAAATCTGAATTCAGTATTTTTGACTATTTTTCTCAGAAAATTAATAATAATAAAAAAATATTGGACCTAGTTTTTTTTCTTATTCAGTGACCCTAATTCTCTTCTGTAGAACAAACACGTATTAGTAATATAGTTAAATGACTAGAAATGTGTATGAAACCCTCAAGAAGCTAAAATCCAGACAGGGTTCGTCTATACAATGAGGAGAAAACGCTAAATAAAATCTAAACTAATGGGAATCCATAATAAATGCATGAACAAATAATTAGATTAAATGAATATGAAAGAGAAACTGGCCAAAACTCCCTCGAGTGAGTTAAATCCTGAGTTTGAATTTCCTGATTAAAAAAGTTCATTTTGACTGTCTATGCTACACTGACACCTGAAGGTACTTTTGACAAACGACACATCAGCACAAACGCTTGTTTTTTTAAATAAAAACTGGAGAAATGAAATCTAGAAGTTTACCACCCAAAGTTTGTAAACTATCAATTATAGCTGACATTTTATTAATATAAATTAATATCAAATATGATGTGACTACAAATAAATTTAAAACAAATTATGCAGTATTATTATTATTTTTTTTTAAATGCTATTTTTGCTGTTTTGGTGAAAATATTTAGTTTAAAATGTGTTTCTATCTTTTTAAAATAATTTCATAGGCTGAAATGAAGCCGTTTGCAGATTAGTTTTGGCCTATATAAAAGACAGAAAAACTATAGTTATTAAAACAATATAGTTTATAATTTCTTAAGGTAGTTTTCGGGTTAACTTACACACATAGCCTCTTTGGCGCCCGAGGCAAGATTTTCTTTCAACGTCCCCTTTTTTTTTTTTTTGTTTTTTTTTTATACTAATTGATATTTACATTATTGTTATAATATTATTATCAGAATAATTTCTAACAAATGCATACTAGTGGTCTTCATCATACCCGCAATGATGCTTCAAATGAGGAGAAAACATGAGCAAAATTACTTTTGACATATTTTTTATTTTGATAAAAGGGTTTCACATATAAAAGAACACAAACAAGTAAATTAAAGCAAATTTAAATGTACATCTTAGTAACAGGTTCAAAATACAAATTATTAACATTATTAGAGGAAGGCATTGCACAAAAAAAAAAAAAAAACAAGATAAATGTAAAAAGCTTAGCCTAATATATATATATATATATATATATATATATATATATATATATATATATATATATATATAAAAAATTTAACATTAATTGAGCTTAAATAACTGCAGCTTGAAGACTTTAGTGCACACTGTAACTTTGCTACAAAGAAAAAGAGATACATTTAAAGTGCCCTCTATAGAGGTTTGGCTCATCCAGTATACTTTATTATTACTAAAATGTTTTGCTATTTACATTCACATTTTGTGAAAAGATCCAAAACTTCCAGATTTAACATTACAATACTAAAATAGCAGAAATGAACACACATCGACTTAAAAAAAAAATGCAGTTTGCAGAGGTATTGCACAAAAAACACTACAGTATTTAGCAAGAATAGTGTGCTTTTCTGGTGGTACTTCATAAAGCAGCATTAACAACATAAGCTAAAAAAGCCCCGTCCATCCATCCTTCAGTCCGGCCTTACAAGTTTATTCTCTGTCTTATTCTATGTCATTGTCAAATTTCCTCAGTTCATCTGAAGGAGAAAAAAAAAAAAGAATGTGAACCCACTGGCGAGTCTACCAAGTAGGATATGCGTGATGTGATTATACATCAATAAAAATTTATATATTTATAAATAGAATAAAAGCTGGGTACAAATTTAAGATGTAGCACGTCACTTTCATCTACTTTTATTTGCTATTTATTATTTATGAAATAGATTGACACAGAATAGAAGTTTACATGTAGAGTACAGTTTTATTAAAAGTCAAATGAGATATATGAAATATCCAACATGAATAAATGACCTGCAGCACAGCAGGTTTTTAGGTCTCGTCTAATTTAGGAATATCAATGATGTTCTTAATTATTTATCCGTCATAATATGTTATCTATCTATAGATCAATTAAAAATAAATTAGAATTATAAACCTTTTGGTAACACTTTAGTTTTAGGGAAACACCTCTAACCATTAACTAGTTGCTTATTGCCATGCAAAATTATTAACATATTGACTCTTAATTAGTCTTATTAAGTACTTATTAATGCCTTATTCTGCATGGCCTTATTATACAACCAGTAAACCATTAACTAAGAGTTTTTACCCTCAATAACCTAGATTATTACTTATTAGTAGTTAAATAAGGAATTGTTTGTATATGAATTACGGTTTCAACATGCTTTGGTTAGGGTTAACGTGAACTCTAATCCTACCCAACCGTAATCCTACCCCCAACCTATCCCTAACCAAACCCGAACCCAGAAGCCGGCAGACACCTAAATCCGAACCCGACCGCAGGAACGGCCTGAACCCCTAACCCGGAAGCGAACCGAACCCGAACCCGAACCCAAACCCTAACCCCGAAGCGCATCCTAACCCAAACCCTAACCCCTATTCCTCATCCTAACCCTAACCCCTAATCCTAACCCCTAATCCTCATCCTAATCCAAACCCTAACCCAAACCCTAATCCGAACCCTAATCCTAATCCTAATCCTAACCCTAACCCTAACCCTAACCCTCATCCTAACCCTAACCCTAACCCTAACCCCTAATCCTAATCCTAACCCTAACTTTGTTTGGACTGCGAGACCGCCATTAAGTGTATAATAAGGCATTGATAAGAATAAGGCATTATTAAGTACTTAATGATGACAAATTAGGAGCCAATATGTTACTAATGCTAATAAGCAACTAATTCATGGTTAACAGGTGTTTCCTAAAGTGTTACCAAACCTTTTTATATATATTGTCATCAAAAAGATTTATTAATAATATTGTCAAGTCTAGTATGCTAATAAAATCAGCGCTTTGGTTGCTTAATAACTTTTTTTTTTCACTAAGCATTTGCCTATATTGCCTATATAACGGGCCGGCCCTGCTTACACAGCACTAAAAAGAGGATGTTGCTGTGCAGCGTGAGGTTGGTAGGGTGGGTTCACATTAAGAGAGGCTAAAAAAAGCCCAAAAACCAAACTCAGTGTCAGTAAATGTGAACTGCTCTGACCTGAAACGGAAATTAGGCATATCAGAAATGTTTGCTCTTTCTAAGAGCTCTTGTTTTACTTGTGTCTGCTTTTAATTCATCATCATCATAACACTGTAATATATCACTTCTTATTCTACCACAGGATCTCATCGTGTCAACGTTCACAAAAAATAGAAACATTATTTAATGTTGTGAACTAGTGGTGGGACTCAATTAAAAGAATAATCTAATTAATCTAATGAATTCGCGTAACAATATTCGACCCGAGAAGCAACGTTTTTCCAATTTAAGTAGATTTTAGTGTACGACTGAATCAATGAAAACAATAAATGAGCTCAAACAACAAAATGTGAGCGCTAACATAATGTGCAATATGAATAAATAACCTTAATAATTGCATTTTTCACAAAGCACTAAAATGAAGTAAGACATAGTCATGCTTTTCTGCATGTCTTGTAAACGTTCTGAAACAAATGTGTTTTTGCTTAAAATAAGAAGCGGTACAGAAAGTGCAAACTGAACTTTGCAAAAAATAGTTTGAATATTAGTGGCATGACATAAACATAGACCAACTGATGAAGCAGATGACTTGGCACAAACACCCAAGTGGTTCACCCACATGTTTCCTGTTACTTGAGGAAGAAAAAGTCGATGCAATGACACAGAGGCTGAGGTGAGTTTAGAAACGCACACACACGCCCATCCTGCACGGTTTGTGTGTGTGACAAGTTGTCTTTCCTGAACGCAGCAGATTGCTGAACCTCTACATGTGCACCTCGAAGGAATGTGGCTGTCCAAGATGTTCATTCTCATATGTAAGTTTTCATTTCTTTTATTTTAATACGTTTTGATGAACGTATTTTGTAGATTAACACTGAACATTGATCTTCATCTGGAATGACAGATTTGATCGGTGTGTGTGCAGCTCAGGATCCAACAGAAGGTAAGAGATTTCATTTCATTTGAAGCTAAAGCGGGGTTCAGTCCTACTAATGCCACTTTAGTTGTTGTGATAAATACTGAGCGTGGGTGGATAAGTAGAGTGTTGTTGAGGAACTACAAATTGTAGATCGAATAGGAGGAACACATCACTGTTAGTACTTCCTGTATTCAGCTGCCTTTATGTGTGACATGGAGAGTCAGCAGTGTGTTTAAAAGCAATTGTTACCACAAAATGTAGACATGCTAACATTGTTGAAAAGACATGTCAATATCTTAAATCTGGGCTGTGTAGACTGTTCGAGTTTGATGTTTAAAAAACAAAAAAAAAAACCAAAACGGACAGTAATTGGTTTAAGTTTTGTCAGTTTCTGCTTTAAAGTTCTATTTTCTGAGTAGCACTTTTTGCACTTGAAATAGAAAAAAATCAGTTTTATTAATATGTATAGCAGGGGTGTCATACTCATTTTAGTTCAGGGGCCAAATATGGAGCAGTTTGATCTCAAGAGGGCCACAGATTTTATGCAGGAACTTTATTGTGCCCTAGTTTGCACTTCTACGTATACATACAATACAAAATATGTAAGAAAACAACCATATCCAAGCAATAAGTGACAAATATAAGTTCCAACAGAATATTCAGTTTAAATTTCCTAGTTTTTGTGACCAGTTTGATTAATGGAAATATTATATCATAAATTGAGGAAAACTGAAGGATTTTGTAAGCACCTGGAAAACTGTGAGCATCTGCAAATACTGTTTTCTCTGTCATTTTTATTTTCTCCTGTGGGCCGAATTGGATGCTCCAAAGGGCCGTATTTGGCTCCCGGGCCATGAGTTTGACACATGATGTATGACATCCGTACTATTGTTTTCCGGGATTAGTGTCCGTTACCTTTTCCCACAAATTTACCAACAAGGGTACTCCAGCAAACAGAATACTAAGGACACTATTTTCTGGTGTTTTCCTAAGTTTAATAGTTATTCATTAATTGGCTAAATGAAACTGACACTTCCTATTCAAACCAGTGAATACAGCACCACTTGCTGGTAATACTGACATGTAATTCTGACTCCAAGGAGTTATACTAATTCCGAGGGGTTTAGCTCACACATCCTCACTTTCATGCAGTTCTTCTAGTTTAAGTTATTGTTTATTTTATATTCTTCACTTGAGTTAAAACGGTCAAACACGGAGTAAGTATTAAAGTATTCCTTGACTCAGTCAAATAAAAGCATGGTTGTTTTTAACAGAATTTTTTTTGGTGGCTTGTTTTCCCTTCCCAAAAATATTGTCTCGTGTCCAGTGTTGTATATTGTCTTGTCATGTGAACATTGTATATCGTCCCATCGCTACTAAATGTTAGGTAATGTGTGAAGCAAACTTGTGGACTAATTACAGGGAGGGGGCCTTTTTGACCTTTACACATGTTTTATTATGTAGACCCTTAAATGATATATTTGTTTTATATCTTCCCTCCATTCCTTAATTTCCTGATCTCTGATTGAATCTCCTTCTTTAATCCTTTTTTTGAATGAATCTCTCAGTGCCTCCGTCACCGCTTCTGCAGCTAAAGACTGCCTGGCTGGATGTTTTTCCCTCTGAGAAAGTGGAGTTCAGCTGTGGAATCAAAGACAGCTCTGAATGGACATTCACCTTGCTCAGAGATGGAAAGAATCTGGCTTCTTTTCCTAGAGATGGTTCAACACTCAAAGTTACTGCAGGAGCTGGAGGGACAGAAAGATATTCATGTGTGGGTCACCATGAAGTAAAAAAGACTCCATCCCAAACCAGTAGCTCAGTGGAGCTCCGCGTCTATGGTATAAACATCCATTCATGCACGTGTGTCCTGCGTTTGGAGGAAACCGCCTCTAACTGTCTATCTATTGTTTCTATTCAGACAACAAGCCCAAGCCTAAAATAAGCCGAAGCTCAAGCTTTGACATCATGTACACTGGGGAATCTATCAGCTTTAAGTGTGAGCTCACAGTGTCGTCAGGATGGGAATATCTGTGGTATCATAATGGAAAAGAAATCTCATCCAGTGGTGATACATTGACCAAACCTTCATTGGGTCAAAGTGATGATGGACAGTATGAGTGCAAAGCAAAGAGAGGCATGGATCCTTTCTTCTCTGAGGCCAGTGAAGCTACATCTCTGCAGGTCTCTGGTAAGTATGTATCATCCATCCATCCATCCATCCATGAATCTACGTTTATTAAAACTTTCTAATGTATATTTTTAGATCCACCCACCCCAACTCTAACGCTGCAGACTCCCTGGCATGATGTGTTTGAAAACGAGGTGGTGGAATTTACCTGTGAGTTAAGCAGCAGCATTGACTGGACCTTTACATGGTACCGTAACAATAAGAAGCTCAGTGAGGATGACGTTTTGATCATGGATGATGACAATCTGCTGAACATCACATCCGTCAGCCGAGCACATCAAGGCCAGTACGCCTGCAAAGCTCACCTCCTACCCAGAGGAGTCAGCAGTGGGTTCAGCAGTACAAATGAGCTCACAGTTTATGGTGAGTTTTAATGATTCTGCACAGCATTACTTCTAACAGAAATTGCTTCAGTTGGTTGTAAATATTATATATATTATGTCAACGTCCGTGTGTATATTATGTCCATGTCTGTATCTTTTATTGTCATTGTCTTAAATGTATGAGGATTATGGATGGAAGTAGCTCATGGCTAAATCTGGCATATTTACACAAAGTATTGTACTGGTGTTTATTAATTTGCACTGTCCTCTCCTAATAAACAAATAAATAAAGTAAACTTTGCTTTAAATAACAACCCAAAACTAAATTATTTACATAACATTATGAAAATTATAGGACGAATATAAAGATAAAGATTAATTTCCTTTCCAAAAGGATGATGGTGTTGTAACAACTGATCTCGCATATATACGCTCTATGCTACCACCAAAGCCTAACTCAGTAACCACATTTATATTGTGAGAGATTGTTTCCTGTTTTTGGTTTACATATCCTGCATTCATCTAAACGTCTTTTTTATTTTAAATGTCTCTTATTTGAAGGACTGTCTGCTTACGTCTGTTGGAAAAATAAATACGGTACTTTCTAGAAGGGAAGTCTGATTTAGATAGTTTCCATTGTAAAGCATTTGTCAACCACATTTTAAATCAATAGAAAAAAAACCCTCCTTATAAATACTAAAATGTCACACATTGCACACATATATGTTTAACATTTTAAAGGAGTGAAACGTAAAGCCTGACACTGATGCTTTTTAGATTGTGATCAGACATTTACCAGTTGTGTACGACTTGTCGTTTTCAGAGAAAATACCCGAGGCAGCACTGACTAAAAGTCCTGAATATGAGCTGATGTACGTTGGAGAAACCGTGAACTTCACTTGCAAAGTGTCCACATCATCTGGCTGGACGTATGTGTGGTACAAAGATGGGACAATGCTCCCCCAAACCAGTCAGTCCATCAGCATTTATCTCAGTCCTTCTAATGAAGGGGAGTATTATTGTCTGGGGACTAGATCAAAAACAACAGCAACAAAATCTAGTAAGAAGATACGACAGAATGCAGCAGGTAAGTGACAGCAGTAATGATACGCACGTCAGCGTAAAAAATGGATGTATGCGTTGGGATTTTTCATTTGTTGTAGAAACAGGATGTTGTGGTTTTGTGTCAGTCATGGAGGGATTCTCGAAATTATTCAGTGTTTGCAAGAAGGTGAATTTTAAAGATAAAAAAAAAAATATTTCTAGAAGGAAATGTGCAGGTTAGGTCTAACAAATGATTCTTCAATTTGCTGTTCTCTGTTTGTAACATTTATTCAATTGAATTCAATTCAACTTTATTTATATAGCTCAAATTACAACAATGTCATCTCAAAGCGCTGAACAAAAAATAAAGTTCATAATAAAAAAGAAAGAACACAACAAAATCCACATGAACAAGCATTTAGCGACAGTGGGAAGAAAAAACTCCCTCTTTATAGGAAGAAATCTCCAGCGGAACCAGGTTCAGAGGTAGCAGCTATCCGCTTCGACTGGTTGAGGTTAGTGGACAGAGGGGCAAACAGAATAAGATAGAAGGATTGTCCATCCGAGTGTCCCAGACTAGTTGAGATGCAAACCATTGATCAGTAACCGCCAGCTCCACCATCAAGACACATGAAACAGAAAAGACAGCGGAGGGCGAGGAGAAAGCACAGACTGCAGGGAAAACATGATACATTATGATAAACTCGTTCCTAGTGGTTAGGTTAACATTAAACGTCTTGTAGCATCCTCCATGCTCTGAAATGCTACCACTACAGACGAGGTTTCATCTTGTACTGGTCACATGTAATGATATATGGGTTGGACATCAGTGTAAATGGTGTGAAGCAGTGTGAGCAGTGTGATGGGTTGTGCAACGAGGGACAGAAGTGGGGGGTTGTCTACAACCCGGCACAACTGTGTCTGACTGGACATCATCCCATTGCAGCCCATTAGAGCTATGTGTAGATGGTGGATCGTGATTGAATATAATGTTGGTGTTCTACTATATAATCTTAATTCTTATTTTTAGGTTTAGGGCTTTTTTCCTACTGGTTAGGTTAACGCTATTATACGGTATACGCTTTAGCAAATAAGTAGGTTTTCAGTTTACTTTTAAAAGTGGAGAGTAGTGTTGTGTTCAAGACCACACTATCCGAGACCAAGACTTGCCCGAGACCAGAATGCACCGAGACCAAGACAAGACCAAGACTTCCGGGAGACGAGACCGAGACCAAGACCATAAACATTGTTTTTTTAAATTTAAAAAAATACATAAATAAATAAAATGATGACAAGGTTCGACAGTTAAATAACATTCTCTCTTTAATTTTAGTTTATTTTAAATACATTTGACGGAAAAAAAAAGTTGCCTGCAAAAAATTTAAATTTAAAAAAATACATAAATAAATAAAATGATGACAAGGTTCGACAGTTAAATAACATTCTCTCTTTAATTTTAGTTTATTTTAAATACATTTGACGGAAAAAAAAAGTTGCCTGCAAAAAATTAACTAAAATATTAAAACTACTACTACTACTGATAAATTCACAATTATTCTACATATTTGGAAACAAGATTTTTATGTGAGCTGAACGTACAGCAAGTGTTTAAAAGTACTTCTGCCAAGAAATAACATGGCTGGTCACCTACACACCGCAGAGTGTTTCCTCTTTGCTAGGGTTGGGCATCGTTTGGATTTTAACGACTCTGATTCCGATTCTCAATTTGGAATCCTGTTCTAAATGATTCTCGATTCCGATTCTTTGAGTTGCGCAGGTCAACAGGTCACAGATTTCACAAGATCATTTTTTAGTTTAAAAAAGCCTTTACACATTACAAATGTCCCCAACTGTAACTGTAAAAATGAAACTGTGCTGAAATAAAACTACAAACAAGTTTTGCAGCAGTCTAAAAAACAAAAGCTACAGCCAGGTAGATGTGAAACTAAATATAACAAACTCAAACCCTGGAGCAGTCATGTGACAAATCAATCAATAGTTCTTGCTGAGAAAGATTATTATTATTCTGGAAACAGAAACTGTAAAAAATAGTTATAATATTGTGAACCTATTATATTGTAGGGAAACGTATTATATACAAATATGTAATTGAAGTCTAAAGCCACAAAAAACCCACTTTAAAAAGAAAATACTGTGTGTATATAAAACCATCTTTGTATCATTATTTCAGCTATTATTATGTATTTTGTTATTGTATCATGGATATTATATACATATCTATTATATATTGGATTATTTAAATTGTATTTATTTATTTATTTTTCCCTTTTTTTCTTACTTTATATTTATTTTATATATGTGGTATATACAGTATATTTATCTTATGTTTATTATTACTCCCATAATTATTTTTATGTCTTATTTTGTTATTAATATATACACACACACACACACAAATTGTAAATACTGTTCCTTGGATCTATGCTGTCGGGGTGTTAGTTCCTGTGTATTGTCTTGTATGTTGTAAAGCAAAATTAAAAAAAATTCTGCTCCGCGACTTGCGGCGATGACGCGCTGGGTGACGACATAATCCAAGATGGCGGAGGCCCTGACTACAGCATATCTGTCAAAGTATCCCGTTTTGCCGGGAAACTCCCATGTTTTTACCCCTCCTTTCCCCTTCCCGCCATCTTCCCGTCATTAGTATTTTCTCAGAAAAATATCCCGTATTTTAATGTAATAATAATGAAAAGATGCCCTTACTAAACTGAACGCCGTTACTAGCCTCGCGAGAACTTCCACCTGAAATGGCCTGAGTGGCAGTTCTCGCGAGATTAGTGCTGACAGTGGCAACAAACCCGGAAACAACTCAGAAGAGAGATGATGAATGAAGACGTTCCAGCGAAAATAAACAAAGAACTGGTGTAAATACGTTGTGAGATGTGACAGAGATTTTATCTTCCTAATAGCAAGCAGGATGTGACACAGTTACACGTTCTGTTAGATTAATAACTGAGATTTTAACGTCTACCACAGTGGAAGGAACGACGTAAGTCACCATGATAAATCAACCAATCACTAAGCGCCACTAATATACACTGCTTTATAAAGGTGTTAAAAGATGTAAAGTCTGCAACAAATGTGTCTAATAAGTCATTAGATGAATACCAGAGAACCACATGAGTGAGCATGAAAAATTAAAATAAAATTTGTCTGCAGTTTTAATAACTGATGAGTTTCATCTGATTTCATTGAGAGATAAAGCTGTGTATCATCTGCATAGCAATGGAATTTACATTACGTTCTTTGATAATGTTACCTCGTGGAAGCATATATACTGTAAAGAGTATTGGTCCCAAAACTGAACCTTGTGGAACTCCATGATTAACTCTGGCGTGTGCTGAGGAGAGATTATTAACATGAACCAAGTGGGTTCTGTCTGATTAGGATGAAATGCAAGATTCTTTCTAATCAGCCAGATGAAGAGATAAGTTTAAAAGTTGCAGCCCTACAAAAACTTAAAGCTCAGTGTTTCTGTCCCTCTGTAGAGATACCGGTTCCAACTTGAAGCTGCTGAGTATGTGGATGGATGTGTTTCCCACTGAGAGTGTGACGTTGCAGTGTGGGATGAAGAGCGGTTCTGGATGGACCTACACATGGTACAAAGGCACAGAGAGAGTCCAGGCTGACAGTACAGTGTCCTTTGACTCTGATAGAGCCACGCTGTCCATAAAGTCTGCCTCAGCTGCAAATGAAGGAGCATACAAGTGTGAAGGACATCTCCAGGACAGGGCTGTCAGGAGCAAGTTCAGCTCTGACCTAAATCTGCAGGTATATGGTAAGTCTGACTTTTGAGAGGTATGAGTATCTGGAACATTTTTAGGTTATTTGACCTCTTTTTACTTTGTAAAACACGTATTAGTTGCATAATAATGCAATATTTCCATCTTCAGATAAGACACCCATAGTTACTTTTCTTACTATTATTTCTATTCAGACAACAAGCCCAAGCCTAAAATAAGCCGAAGCTCAAGCTTTGACATCATGTACACTGGGGAATCTATCAGCTTTAAATGTGAGCTCACAGTGTCGTCAGGATGGGAATATCTGTGGTATCATAATGGAAAAGAAATCTCATCCAGTGGTGATACATTGACCAAACCTTCATTGGGTCAAAGTGATGATGGACAGTATGAGTGCAAAGCAAAGAGAGGCATGGATCCTTTCTTCTCTGAGGCCAGTGAAGCTACATCTCTGCAGGTCTCTGGTAAGTATGTATCATCCATCCATCCATCCATCCATGAATCTACGTTTATTAAAACTTTCTAATGTATATTTTTAGATCCACCCACCCCAACTCTAACGCTGCAGACTCCCTGGCATGATGTGTTTGAAAACGAGGTGGTGGAATTTACCTGTGAGTTAAGCAGCAGCATTGACTGGACCTTTACATGGTACCGTAACAATAAGAAGCTCAGTGAGGATGACGTTTTGATCATGGATGATGACACTCTACTGAACATCACATCCGTCAGCCGAGCACATCAAGGCCAGTACGCCTGCAGAGCTCACCTCCTACCCAGAGGAGTCAGCAGTGGGTTCAGCAGTACAACTGAGCTCACAGTTTATGGTGAGTTTTAATGATTCTGCACAGCATTACTTCTAACAGAAATTGCTTCAGTTGGTTGTAAATATTATATATACTATGTCAACGTCCGTGTGTATATTATGTCCATGTCTGTATCTTTTATTGTCATTGTCTTAAATGTATGAGGATTATGGATGGAAAATAGCTCATGGCTAAATCTGGCATATTTACACAAAGTATTGTACTGGCGTTTATTAATTTGCACTGTCCTCTCCTAATAAACAAATAAATAAAGTAAACTTTGCTTTAACTAACACCCAAAACTAAATTATTTACATAACATTATGAAAATTATAGGACGAATATAAAGATAAAGATTAATTTCCTTTCCAAAAGGATGATGGTGTTGTAACAACTGATCTCGCATATATACGCTCTATGCTACCACCAAAGCCTAACTCAGTAACCACATTTATATTGTGAGAGATTGTTTCCTGTTTTTGGTTCACATATCCTGCATTCATCTAAACGTCTTTTTTTTAAAAATGTCTCTTATTTGAAGGACAGTCTGCTTACGTCTGTTGGAATAATAAATACGGTACTTTCTAGAAGGGAAGTCTGATTTAGATAGTTTCCATTGTAAAGCATTTGTCAACCACATTTTAAATCAATAGAAAAAAAACCCTCCTTATAAATACTTAAATGTCACACATTGCACACATATGTTTAACATTTTAAAGGAGTGAAACGTAAAGCCTGACACTGATGCTTTTTAGATTGTGATCAGACATTTACCAGTTGTGTACGACTTGTCGTTTTCAGAGAAAATACCCGAGGCAGCACTGACTAAAAGTCCTGAATATGAGCTGATGTACGTTGGAGAAACCGTGAACTTCACTTGCAAAGTGTCCACATCATCTGGCTGGACGTATGTGTGGTACAAAGATGGGACAATCCTCTCCCAAACCAGTCAGTCCATCAGCATTTATCTCAGTCCTTCTAAAGAAGGGGAGTATTATTGTCTGGGGACTAGATCAAAAACAACAGCAACAAAATCTAGTGAGAAGATACAACAGAATGCAGCAGGTAAGTGACAGCAGTAATGATACGCACGTCAGCGTAAAAAATGGATGTATGCGTTGGGTTTTTTCATTTGTTGTAGAAACAGGATGTTGTGGTTGTGTGTCAGTCATGGAGGGATGCTTGAAATTATTCAGTGTTTGCATGAAGGTGAAGTTTAAAGACAATGAAAAAATGCATTTCTAGAAGGAAATGTGCAGGTTGGGACTAACAAACAATTCTTCAATTTGCTGTTCTCTGTTTATAACAATTCTGAAATGCAAGATTTTTTCTAATCAGCCAGACGAAGAGATAAGTTTAAAAGTTGCAGCCCTACAAAAACTTAAAGCTCAGTGTTTCTGTCCCTCTGTAGAGATACCGGTTCCAACTTTGAAGCTGCTGAGTAAGTGGATGGATGTGTTTCCCACTGAGAGTGTGACGTTGCGCTGTGGGATGCAGAGCGGTTCTAGATGGACCTACACATGGTACAAAGGCACACAGAGAGTCCAGGCTGATAGTACAGTGTCCTTTGACTCTGATAGAGCCACGCTGTTCATAAAGTCTGCCTCAGCTGCAAATGAAGGAGCATACAAGTGTGAAGGACATCTCCAGGACAGGGCTGTCAGGAGCAAGTTCAGCTCTGACCTAAATCTGCAGGTATATGGTAAGTCTGACCTTTGAAAGGTACAAGTAAAAATGACGGAAATGTTTTTAGAACATATGACCTGTTGAGGTGGATATAGGTCATTTCTCCTCCTAACCACTAGATGGGCACAATGGGCAGAAGCAGAATGTGTCAGAACCTTAGTGCATTGTTCGACCAAGTACTACACTTTAAAATGCTTTTTAGATTGTTGCTAATAAGATAACTCAACTTTATTCATATAGTGCAAATCACAACAAAGTCATCTAAGTGCACTTAACAAAATATAGAGTCCATAGAAAGAAAAAGAAACAAACAAGATTGACATGACCAAGCATTTAGCGACAGTGGGAAGAAAAACACTCGTTCCTAGTGGTTAGGTTATTATTTATATTAAACATCTTGCGGCCTCCACCATGCTCTGACAGCATACAACAGGTGAGCACTAACAGATCTATTGATCGATATAACTTTGAATTTAATCAGTAACTGGTAACACATTGTACTAAAGTTTTTAAGTCACAGAGCCTGTATCTGATCATCTAAGATGCAAGAAAATTATATATGAGCATGTTGATAATAACTTTGTGATGTAAAATATTACATTTTTGAGTCAGTGAAATGTTTCTATATACCATAAAGATGTGTTTTTATCCAGAGTTCAATGACCCAAGGTTAGAGTAGAAGGGGAAATATCTGGTTAATTAATACCCATGTCTTAGGGCTCTTAACTGTAACAGAAAGGTGACCCTGACAATTCTGCAAGGGGTTAAAAACAGGCAATCTTACAGACCTCTTTTTTTCTTTGGAAAATATCCAATTGTTGTACATTCATGTAATACTGTATATCATACATAAGAACTCATAACGACACATGAAAGCAATTGGTAGATGCTTTGATGCTTTCCTTATGCGGAAAGTTGTAGGGATACTTCAAAAGCAACTGCGGTTGTCCGTCAAAACATGAAAAAAAATTGATTTCACGATATATCGCAATTTTTTGGTTCCAATTTTAAATCAATTTTTATTTATTTTTAAATTGATTAAAAAAATGTAATATTGTTTTTCTTATTGTATTTTTCACATTTTTGTGTGTTTTCTACTGCTGGAAACATTGTCACTTCTCAACAGAGCAGCCTAACTACTGGGCATGTTGACCAGCTCCTGTACCGTCATAAAAACCTTTAAAATTACGTCACTTCCGCACCTCCACTCCAGTAGATGGCGCCGTAGATATAATAATAATAAATAGGATGTTTTGAAGCAAATAGTTTTGACTCAATTTGTACTCTGAATGAACAATGTCTTTTGATGAACATATACAGCAACTTGATTTTTCATCTCTACGTTTAATTTTGATATTAACTGGGTAGAATATCGCAATATATCGCGAAATAGTGACAATATTGGTATCGTGACCAAGTATCGTGATACGTATTGTATTGCAACATCCTTGCCAATACTCACCCCTAGTCAGAAGATCTAATTTCTGAGAAGAAACACTAAACAAAGAAAGAAAAAAAATATGTACATAATTAAGTAAAAGACTGTTAATTAAATATGGATTAAAATACAAGCGCTCACATTCCAATAAAATGTAATGCAAATATAGAAATATAATACAGATAAACACAAGTATAGTATAGCAAGCCATCTACCAACTGCAATAGTTATAGTAAGAAATACCTTGTAAGAATAAAAATCATAGATATCTAATTGAATTTCCATATGTTAAACAATTGGGAGTAGTGGAAATGTATTTTACCCTTTCAGATATAAACAATTGCATCTGATTGTCATTTTGACTAGTGGAAAATTCCTTTTTTGATATATATCATTTAATTCTGACTAGTTATATATACATATACATATAAAAAAATCTGAAATTACATTCTTACACTCCCAAGCTGACATGTCAGAAATTAAATTTTAAAAAAACAACAATTTCATTGAAAATATACTCTATGTAATGTAACAACAATTGTAGATATCAACATTTGGCATTTCTATTAGTTGGAAATGAATTGTTGATATCTAGAAACATCATCATGATTAGTGTGAATAGAATTATTAAATGAAACAATTAAATGAAATTACATTATGGATATGTGGACATGGAATTTTAACATGCCAAAATTGAATTATTCATGACTGTAATTAAATTGAAATGGAAGTCAATGGTACATTTTGACTAGTTTCAGCTATCTACAATGATCATTTCCACTAGTAAGAATTTAATTGTTGATATAATTCATTAGAATTACCAACTAGTCAAAATTACATTTTAATAATGTCGACTTGGAATTACGTGTCAAAATTGAACAATAGATATCTACGTATGCATGCATGTGCAAGTTAAGCACCAATAATTTCATGTAAACTAGAATAAAGTTGATAATGTCCTAGTTGGTTATTATAAAAATAAATAGATGATTTTTCTGATATCTATCCTCAGACACAGGACCCAGAGTCCTACTGCTGCAGAAGCCCACCCACAGTTTGATGCACACTGGAGATTCAGTGTCTTTTAGCTGTCATGTTAATGTGTCGTCTGGATGGCAGTACCTGTGGTTCAAGGACAGTGAGATTCTCACCTCAGAAGGAAACAATCACACAACAATCGGCTCAGTGGTGACTACCAGTAGTGGATCATATCAATGCCAGGTTAAAAGAGGAACGAACGATGCGTATTACTCTGCTCAGAGTCAGTGGATGAAGCTTGATGTCAAAGGTAAATGTTTTGCTATATGACCTCTTGTGATTGCTCGGATGATAAATGTATTTTAAGATGGTTTTACTTGTTCTAGAACGTCCACAGGCGGCCATAACCCTGCTTACGGGCTGGTCAGAGGTCTTCTCCACAGACAGCTTAGTGCTCGACTGTACGGTGGATGACAGCAACGAGTGGAACTACACATGGTAATACCAGCATTCGTCCATTCATCCATCCATCCATCCAATGATTATCTTGATGATGTAAAAATCCAGGTTTAAAGAGGAACATCCAATCAACTCGCCACCTTCTGAGAAACATATAGTCACGCCCCAGAACGACCCAGATCAGAGAGAGTACAAATGCCAAGGGGAGCGCAATGGACGACCATCATACTCAAAACAGAGCACCACTTTCAAGACCAAGAACCTCCGTGAGTGTATCTATACTTTCAGAACAATGCAGCTCGGGTCTTAACCGGAACAAAAAGATCAGAGCACATTACTCCAGTTTTAAAGTCTTTACACTGGCTCCCAGTCAGCCTCAGAATGGACTTTAAAGTTCTGCTGCTGGTTATTAAATCTGTGTATCGCTTTGGTCTAGAATTGATCAGTGAGATGTTAGTCAGGTATGAACCCAGCAGGTCTCTCAGATCTATGGACACAGGTCAGATAGTGGAGCCCAGAGTTCCCAGCAAACACGGTAATGATGCTTTTAGTTGTTATGCTGCAAAGAAGTGGAACAAACTGCCAGCAGAGCTGAAGTCAGCATCCAATGTGAACATTTTTAAATCCAAGTTAAAGGCTTTTTTGGGTCATATTATTGTTGATATGTTTTTATTGCTGATTTTAAAGTTCTTATTGATTATTAAGCTGTTGAATGTTTTCTGTTGCACTTTTTGATCATGTAAAGCACATTGAATTGCCTTGAGTATGAAATGTGCTTTTCAAACAATTTGGCCTTGCCTTGCCTATCTGAGAGCTTGCACCTGTGAGATATTACGGCTTAAATGTATCTTCTTATTTGACCCTTGTTGTCGTTTCTTTCCGTGATGTAGTTTTGAAGAGGAGGCTGCTTCTTTCTATCTCAGGAGTCATCTTCTTTGGAATTATTGCTGTCTTCCTTGGGTGCATAGCCTGCAGAGTCCTTCGCAAACCAGGTTTGGATTTAAAGTGTTGGAGTGATACTGTGTACGGTAATATGCGGTTAGCTTGATCAATCGAAAACTAAAACTGATGACATTAAATGTCAATTCGAAAAGCCTTGGTTCCCTTGGGTTGCTTAATTACACCTACAACAAACAGCAGTTTTGCTTTTTTATCTTTGTAGCATTTATATGCCTTTATATGATATAGATGAGGCTGATGAATTGCCAGAAGATCCCAATCTGTTTCCTCTAATGCCTCAGCTGAAGGACTTAACAGGTAAGTTGACAACCTTTCTGATATTGATTAATACCAGAGGTTTAAGATGTTATAGATTGTTGAGAATTGTAAAAAGGAGATTAATCTGTGTGTGTGTGTGTGTGTGTGTGCATGTGTCACAAAGCACTTTGAAACTGCTTTATAGGTGAAATTCTATTTATCATTGTTTCTTACCCTCACTTAATTCTTATGCTACAGACACTTCCTGTCCACTGGCAGAGTTCATCACAGAGGCTGCTCTTAATGCACCTGCTCGAGGTATGAATGAATGAATCCCATTCCGAGATAAAGTATAAAGTACCTCTAACCCTTATTTACCATTCCTCAATATGTGCAAAAAGACAACAATGAATATCAATAACTTTCTACACATATCAGCGGAAATGGGATTTTGTTTGAAAGGTAGCAAAATCTCTGATTTCTTCTGACCTGCCACTCGGAGGGAATTTCAAAAAATGCCCAGTCTATATTATAAAATCTCCAACAAACAATCCATGCTATGTTATGCATACTCAATATACTAGGGTGACCAGGCATCTCAATTTACCCGGGACAGTCCTGGTTTTAAGAGTTACATCCCGTGTCCCGGTCGATTTCCCCCAAATTACAGATTTGTCCCGTTTATTAAGAAATTGACGTCTGATGTCGCTGACAGGAGAGACTCCAAAAGCAGCAGCGCTTTTTGCATTAAAAACTTAAAAATCTCTGTGGACTGTCAATTACAGCAGTTGCCATAGTAACGCTTGAAATATAAACCAATTAAACAGCTCAAAAGTCTTCCATGCGTTTGCAACGCGATACTTACTTTCATTTCAAATAAAAGCATATGCAAATAGTTTTGAAACTTTTGAAACTATTTGCATATGCTTGAATCTGAATCTGTCGTCCTCTTTGGTTAATATTCCTGTTTTACAAATGTAGGCTAGTGAAATGTAAAATAACACCAGACACAAAACTAAATCTCGGGGTCTTTTATTCCTTGACTGCCCAAAGAAAGAGGAGCAGTGTTAAAATAAATTTGGAGTAATGTCTTCTTAGCTTATTATCACAAATAAATGATCACTAATAAACTTCAGTGTATCAACAGTATAATGTAACAGTCATGTGCATAAACAACTGTAGTGGTTGTCCCTAATGAAATGAAACAAAAATGTGACGTCCCAAAACGTCACATGATCTTGTTCTCAGCCAATAGCAAAAATCAATTGTAATGGCTGGGTTTCAACCCATAGAGGGCAGTCACTCATTTCTACAATAAAATATGCCAAATTGAAATACTTTGACTAAAATGTTGGGAGTCGGACCAGGATCAATCAACAGCACTACTTCATACCCAAATACATTTGTATTCAGCAGAAAAAAAATGGTTTTGGGGTTTAGTTACTCTTAAACAAAAATTTACCGAATATGTACCAAAGTCTCTAACTTTTTTTTTTTTGTTAACACTTTTTGGACTCAAAATGCTTTAAGGTTAATTTCGTACCTTCGTGCATACACACTAACTACTGAGGATTTTCAATACAAAGCAGATCATGGCTGTGTTTTTTTTAATTGAGCTGCAGAAGTGGAGGAGAATGGGATCATTTGCAGCGAAACAACACAATTACCAATAGTCTCCCCAGAGGATCGAGGTAGGAGTGTTCAATAATAATGAGGAGAATGATGAATGACATCACGGGACCTCATTTGTCTACGTCTCTCCTACAGATTTGATGAATGATGGCAACGACCAAACTGAAAACAATGGAGGCCTGACTTCTTTTCAACAATAGATCTTTGAAAATATTTTTTTTCCAAAAACAAACGCAGGCCAGTTGACCAGCTTTGTTTTTCTAAGGTTTGGATGTTTGATACAAACCAGTTACTCAGGTCAGACTAGTCCAGTCCAGTCTTCATTTACAACTGTCAATTAGGTACAATTAGTTTTGAAATGTCTGTCTCTGGTTTTAATGAATTTAATTAGGTTTAATGGGTTTTAATGTTATGTATTTGGATTGCGTCAGATTTCAAATGTTGTTTGAGAAATGTGCACACAAAGAAGAATCACCAAGAATAGTTTTTACTCACATTGTCGACATTATTGTGACATCTCAAACATAAACTTCTTCACGCTTCATGTGATACTAGTTTGTGGATTTTAACTGTATAAACAGCAGTTCTCTTTAATCCTTTGTAATGGTTACAATAATTATTGCCCTTGTGATTTCCTCCTTAACACCAGCCACTTGTGGAACAGCTACAACTTCAAGCGTCTACTAAATTATCATGAGAAAAAGTACAAAATGTGGCTTCAAAAAATGTAACAAAATACAGGAAGCGCACGTTCCAGCAGTGGTAACTTGACAAACCAGCTGGTTTGTTGTTCGAAAATCTTACTCTGTAAGAAAGCAGATGACAAACTTTACACAGATATTCACAGACAACTTTGAAGTAATTGCTGTGCGATGCTTACTTTATCCGTCTACTTGAGGATTTCAGCCAGTTTCTCCATGTAGTAGCTGTAGTTCTCTTGACAGTCCTCCCATGGTGCAAAGCTCTGGTCCTCCTTTTCTACGTATGTTTCCCAAACGTGAACAAAATCACTGGGCTTCATCATGCGCAGCTTGCAGCCTACGCTCACCAAGGCCTTCAGCCCTTCTACTATCTCCGGCTGGTCCCAGTCGAAGAGGCGGGAGCAGAATATGGAAAGCCTGAGCTTCTTGCGCTGCCGGAGGACGTTGGTCAGCTTTGCAGCACAAGCTGGACATGGACTGGATGACACGTACCATGTCACATCACATTCCTGAGAAGGATTGGAGAGCACCTTGGAGAGAATATAATAGAAATGTTTATATTATATTTTGTATTTATTACTTAATCATATCATGACTATAGTCAACAATTTTTTTGCATCATAACAAGGTTCATAAAACATGTTACACCTCATTTTGATCAAAGAATTGGGTCAAGAAAGCTTAAATTAAGCAAAAAACAAACCTTCTGATTGGAAGAAAAATCATTGATGGGGGTTGTAGAAGGTGTGGAAGTTATAAAAATACATTTCTATTATATAACGGGTACCTTTTGTTACAAAAAAATAGTGTTACAATTTTAAGGTTTCATTTGTTGAGGCAAATTTTTCAGGAAAGTTGATCGCCTGACATGTTTTGACTGCCAACTGTCAGTCTTCCTCAGAGGCGATTGCTTTGATGTATCCCTACGAGTTCTTTCATGAGGAAAAGCATCAACTGATCGCCAGAATGTGTCCTTATGAACCCTTTCTCTCAGTTTGGCCACACCCCCTGTCGACCGATGGTCTCTGGAGAAGAGAGTGCCAGGTGCGTCAGAGTAAAAATGTTTCTTCATTCCTGTTGATGTTAAAGCTCCGCTTCCTGATCTCGATGGTTTCTTTGGTTCAGCGTTTGTGTTTATCAAAGCATTAAAGTAGATGCTTTGATGCTTTCCTTATGAAAGAACTTGTAGGGATACATCAAAGCAATCACCTCAGAGGAAGAATGACAATTGGCAATCGAAACATGTTAGGAGAAAAAAAAGTTGTCTGAATAAATGAAACCTATAAGGTGAACACTAGAGTCAAATATGCAGTCAGGTAGAGAAGGAGGGGGATGAAAGGGTAGCGGGAACAAGGTAGAGGAAAAGGTGGAAGAGGGGAAAGGGTTTGCCTCTCTTTGCTTGATGATATGCAAGTTGTTTTTTTTGTTGTCGTCTTGTTGCCATGGCTGGAATTTTTGTTTGTGTTTATTTTGATAGCTTTAGATTGTTGTTTTTTGTACTTTTGTAGTTTTCAGGTTGGAGTCGGAACGAATGTGGGTTAGCCCATTGTTCTGCCACCTTTTTTTGTTTTATTTACTTCAGGGGGGGTCACCATGCAGTGCCCTTTGTTTCCTTCAATTCATTATATTTCGGTTGCCACTTTTCATGAAATAAACCATTTTTTAAACCTCTATTTTTGTGTGATGTCCTTAATGTTGACTTACATCCTGGAGGAGACCATAACAGTAGGTATAGCAAATACAAAAATGACAAATAATATATATTTTTTAATATATTTACTGTGTTATTAGAACTATCAGCACGTTTACATTACAATACGAACTAAATCCTGTTCAGGAGAGAAATAAAAGGGTTAATATTTGCAGAAATGTCTGGAGTAATTTTGGCCACCACTTTATAACCCAAATGTATTTAACCCTAATTCTGTATCTGTATCAGTGACTTATAAGGATTTCACTGCATGATATTTCATAAAATGAGCATTAACAGGCAAGGTTTGCATGAATATTATGTTGGAAATCAAAATAGAAGTACATCTTATACAGGACAATGATATAATCATAATAGGGCAGATAAGGTATTTAAGTAGATTTAGGGTCATTTTCAAAACAGCAGTCATGGCCAGACAGTCACACCACATGATATTTTTACACTTTAAACAACAGAATAAATTACAGAAGTAATTTTGTAATTAACATTTCAAATAATAAAAATCAAAGTGAGTGCATTATATATTAAGTTACTACATATTTGGTACATTTTTAATGCATTAAAACCTTTTTTTAACTAAAAGAAATGCAGTTGCACAGAATATTTAGGTGTCATGTCATTGAACATCTCTCTGCATTGATTATGTACAAATAGAGTTAGGGTTAAATCAGTGTTATCTATTTATGCATTTTTTTTTTAAATAACTCATTAAAAAATGAAAAAATAAAATAAAATAAAAAATCAGATAAATAATAATAACCTGATGACACAAACAGCTGAGCGTGAGCGCTCACTACCTGCTGAAAAAAGGCCTCCTCCACATGAGCAGTGGCATGTTCATCCTCCATATAACCTTTCAGGGGCTCTGCTTCGCCTCCTGCTGTATCCACCCTGAAGCACAGCAGAGTTTTGTTTCTCCCTGATGAGTACTCCACATTCCTGAACTGAAACTTGAAGTAGAAAGCGCTCATCTGTTCCCTGGTGGACAGTCAAAAAGAGAGAAATTAATAACAAAGAATTAGTGCAACCATCTTTCCTCCTATCACAGCTCAACACATGAAAATACACATTGGATAGTAGAAATATGGATAAAAGATTGAATATCTATGAATAGCATGAGTTATTAATGAGCCATTACTTGATATAGAAAACTTGGTCACACATGGTGTAATACAGCAGTGACTCATTCCTATTCTTACCACTGAATGTTCAGAGAAGCTGGTTCAAGTCCTGAGGAGACCTACACTTTAATGGTCAAATAAAGTACATTACATAGCTGTAATATTTACAATACAATTCATAATGAGAGCCACAGCTCAAAACAGAGTAACCAAGACAAAAACTTAATAAGAAATAAAAAAAAAAGTGTTGCCCACCCTTTGACGATTTCAAACGGCGGTAACTCAATGGGCTCAAATTCACCGTTCTCCTTGCTGATCTTTGCTTCTCCTGTTGCACCCTCATCTCCTCCATTTGTCTTCTCCACCTCAGCTTTGGGCTCCCCAGGAGACTTCTCTGGCTTCTTCACAACTTTGTCAGCTTTCTTTCCTCCTTTATCCTTTTCTTCACTCGCCTTGCCCTCAACTTTCTTCTCTTTCTTCTTCACGCTCAACCGGCTGTTTCTGTCGGCCATAGTTGTGTGTGTGTGTGTGTGTGTGAGGGAGGGGGGAGACTGCTAGATAAAGAGGTAAAGGAGGGAGAGAGGGAGTGGAATGATAACCCCTGTGCATGTACAGGAATAGATCCCATTGTGTTGGAGCCTGTGCCAGACGTAGATGACTGAGTGAACTCTTTTTCCATGACTCTGCTATTAGAAGGCCAAAGGATGAGCCGGGCCTGGGTATCAGTGAGCTGAGGGAATGTAAGAAGGATAGAACTGACCTTAAGGTTGCTGCCACTATTGAAGTATAGTGGCTGCTTGATATCCAGGATCATCCCTACTATTATACAGCATCAAACCCAAACTCTGGTGCCGCCTCAGTCCGACAGGCCTCCTGCCTGTCAGCACAGCAGCAACAGGCGAGTTATTAATAACACCACTCATCTGTGTGTGTTTGTCTGTGTGTGGGGGCAACCAGGACCGTCTAGATACTGAACACCAGTTTTGTTTGCGTCAATGCTGTACGGCCAGAGAAGGACAGTGAAAGGCCACGTCCTGGGAAGAGGAATATTTGGTGCAAAGAAAGGAAAACATAAAGGCTGAGATAATATTTGTCTCGGTGATATGAGCACACAGTGTGGCCCATAATGCATTTGTCTGGACATTCAATCTATGAAACCACCCCCACATCAATATACAGCTCCTCTGAGGCCAATGGGTGTGTGTGTGTGGGGGGAGGGAGGAAAATTGGATCCATAGGGTCTGTGTGTGTGGTGTAGGGGTTGAGATAGAAAATGACTTTCTGCAATGCAGATGTAATTACTAGAGGCATGAGGGAGGGGTTGGGGGTTGGGGGGGGGGTGCGATTCAATTACTGCACAATTTCCTCTCCAGCTTCAGCCTCACACTCTGCCAAGTAATTTATTTCAGAGGCAATTACCAATTAGGCAGCGTAGCAGGCTGGTCGTCTAATTCAAATGGAAAAGCTGTCACAGACTGGGGGAGGGGAAGGAGGAGGAGGAAGGCTGCCAGCTGCTCCACAAAAACACACTCATGGAAGGAGCCCAAAACATTTAGGAGATGAAAACACCGACACGTACACTTTAAATCCACAGGGCCGTCTTTGAGTGATAATCATTAGGACCACAGCAACGTTTGAGCGTTATGATCTATGAAGGGAATGTGAGCACTTCTGCCGCAGTTTTTTTTTTTAAACATTTACTCTGAAGAACAAAGACAGAACCCCAACACTCTGACAATCCTTATACTCCTCCGCAATACTGAGCATTGCATTTACCAGTTTGTTTTACATGCAATTGAAATGCAAGCCTCACTTTAGTTCTAGCAAGTGTAGCTATACATAAACGTTTCATCTACCCTCATCTATGCATGAGTAAACAGCGTTAGACGCCACATGAAAATGCTGCATGTCTGGTGACTCCAATTAACAGTAATGAAATTATTGCAATTACCTTTCCTTCCCAACGGCCCAGCCTCAAGGACCAGAGTGCCTGCATAAGGGCAAAGTCACACATTCTGCTGCGTTTTTGTTCCTCTCCTGCAAAGGCCTCCAACAAAATGCATTTGTAACCATTTCCACAAGGTCAGAGGAGGAGCAGATCCTGCTAGTTTTCTGGGGCAAATTATTCTTTCCACATCCCAAAAGGTTCATAGAGAATGATGTAAAATGGGATTAATGATGAATTATAAAGTGGAACATTGTTAAATAAAATAAAAAAATGGATTCAAATTGGAAATAAGACTTTTACTGTGAAGGACAAATGGAGAAAATGTAATTAAAACACTGAAACATATTGACATATTTACTAATGTAAGGACGGAGGCACATAGACATATACATAAATAATGAGCCGACTTGTATTCCAGTAAAAAGTTAATTATGCTCAAGAGGCCTTTGTGTAAATGCTTAACTATTTAATTGTTTCTATCCAAAGCATGTAGTGTGATCATTTGAATGCATGCTACAAGACTAATATATGACTATCTGGCCTCATCTCACGAATGAAACTTTTAGCTAACCACATTTCCTGTTAAATGTCAAGCTGCATGAAGACTATATAGTGTTGCCTACTTCAGCTCTGTTGGTAAAAAATAGTAACTTTGCCACAAAGCTGTGGGTTGCTAAATAATAAAAAGCAGTCCCTCTAAGCCCACAATAATCTGTAGTTTGCTTTGAGGTAGAGGAGCGTCTCCATGTTCTTTGGTAAGACACCGCCTCGTCCCGACAGCAGCTCTCGACCAGCTGTGGTGAAAATGCTCTCTACCACAGAACCAACAGCAGGTATGGTAAAGGCGCTTTTGGCCACCTCGGCAAGCAGAGGAAAGTCTATTTCTTTGCGCTGCCAGTAATGCAGAGCCTCTTCATCTGTAGGCTCCTCGTGTAGGTAAACTGCTAGCTCCTGTTCCAGACTCTTAGCCTGGGTGGCAGGTCTCTGCTTGATGAACGAGAAGAGCTTGGAGGGCCGAGAAAGGGAGGAAACGGGGGATGGAGCTGGAGCAGGAAGGGGCGGAGATTGGGAATGAAGGTCAGACGGAAGGTCTACAGTGCAGGAAGATGAAGAAAGTTTGGATAACTCATCTGTAAGAACTTGTCTGTGCCAGTCAGGGTTGCTGCTCCAGCTGAGCTTGAACTGTGGGTCCAGGGTGGTGGCGGTGATGTAGAGCGGATTCTCCAGGATGGGAGTGAGCAGACGATCCACAGCTTGGCTCAAGCCAGACAGAAGAGCAGAGCAGTGAGATGCAGACGTCTCAGCCAGATGTTTACGAAGCCCGAGGACACAAGGCAGAGCCAGGCTGATGGACACGTGGCGGTCTGTCTGTGGGTCTGTATGCACCATGTCCCAGGCTTCAGTGAACGGTTCCAAAAGGTCAGTGAGCTCCCTCAGCAGTGCTCTGTCTGCGTTGTCCAGTGACAGCTGCCCTGGGCCACTCACCTCCTCCAGGAACTCCATTGAGTCCACCAACCGACGAACAACCTTTGCCAAAAAAAAAAAAAAAAAAACCTTAAACTGTCAACAAATATAAATAAATATAAAATTATTAAATTTTTTACCATAAATGTAAAACATTTACTTTTTTTTTCTTCAAATCCCAACATTTAAGGAGTAACTAAACTGCTGCTTTCTCCTGACCTGCCACTAGGAGGGAAATTCCAAAAAAATGCCTTGATTATGGGCGGGGCTCCTGGAGCAGTTAAGACACACCAAGTCTATACTATAAAATCTCCAATGAACAATCTATGCTATTTTAACAAGCTACTCAATACTCACTATACCTCTCTATTCACGCTCCTTCATATCCAACCTACTCACCACAGATTTTATAAAAGGGGTGGGGCTAACATTGCTTGTTTGTTTGCGTCTCAAAACGTCACATGATATTGTTCTCAGCCAATAGCAAAAATCAATTGTATTCGCTGGGTTCTAACCCATAGAGGGCAGTCACTGACATTTTACAACTAAATACGTCAAATTGAAATAATTTGACTAAAATGTTGAGAGTTGGACCAGGATCAATCAACAGCACTACTTTATATCCAAATACCTTAGTATTCGGCAGAAAAGAAGTGGTTTTGGGGTTTAGTTAATCTTTAATGAAGTAATGAACAATAACTGTTGAATTAAATGTTCATCTCTGTTACACTATCAGTGTGATTTTTTGCAATAAATTATCAAAAAGTATGGGGTAAAAATACTGTCAATAGTTTTGCGTGTGCATGCAAAATCCGTGCACCCGAATCATAGATGCATTTGTGGATTTTTTTTCCCCATAGACATGAATCTAACGCAATAAATTACATCACAAGGTCTGAGGCATTGACTGTGTTGGAAAGGTCATACTAACATACTATACACTACAAACTCAATGAGTATACACTGACTACTATATATGTACTATAAGTATGATTAGGATGATGACTGGTCCCACTGCAGTATACTTTATACTTCCAAGATATGCATTTCAAACCTACAACGACAAACCTCAGCACACTGAGGCGAAATATCTCCATTGATTCGCTACCTTTGAAAGTTCTGACAGCATCTAAAGTGAGAAAGTGAATTTCAACATCTGGTCATTTGATCCATAAAACTCACAGAAACATATTTCATGCCGACATTTCTGAATTTATCTTCAAAACAACCTGGACCCTATTTACAAAAGCCTTAAAAAAACTAATGGAAGACAAGAAGAGATGCTTTTATTTTAAAAAGGGGATGATTGATTTATAGCTTGAAGCCGGTCCAAGGGCAATTTTACAGTCCACTGGCAATGCATCATGGGGCAGTTGAGTATGACTAGTGTGCCCACCGTGCATACTTAAAAAATGTCCCGACATAGTATACATCCAGGTATTTCTTGCATACTCAATGAGTAATACGTAGTAGTATGCGATTTCCGACACGACTATTGTGTGTCAGTTAAAGATCTGCAATGCAAATACAGCAGTTCAAGTTTCCACCAGTGGTGGCGGTAATGCATTAAAATGCTGAATGCCAAACGCTATTTAACACAAGACGTAGAAAAGGAATTTATCATAACAAAGTCATGTACAGTTAATCTCTCTCTACTTTGTTGTTGTTACAAGCTTTTTGCACATTATTATGGTGTTGACAGAAGTGAATTGACTTGTTTCGTTCTTCTATATTCGTTTCAAACTGCGGTTGACATTTGGCGTTTTAATGCATTACAGTGTGCACAAACCAAACTTTTGACAGAAATCTCATCCCATAAAAAAGAAGCACACAATCATCTCACATTGACTCCATATTACATACCTTAAGCTGAGTAGCCCAGTCTGTCACTTCTTCAGGGATCCCTGTTCCATCAAAGACCCTGCTGAGCTTCTCCACTGGGACCACTGACGTGATGTAGTTGTAGAAGCAGGCGGTCTTTGCCAGCGTGGATGAAACTTGTTGACAAGAGCGTAGCCCCTCTCCAATACATTTCTCCAGAGTGCGAGAGAAACAGTCGACCCGAGACACCCCCAAACCGTGTTCCCATGAGTCCCCCCATTCTATGACGCCGTCGTCACCATCACCGTGGCCGTTCCTGAACTCGGGGTCATGACAAATGTCTCCCTCTTCTTGATCCTTTAAGTCTTGACCATTAGAGAGATGAGGCGATGCCAGGAAACCAGGAAGACAGCACGGCTTTGCAATCGTTGCTGGGATAAATGCGTCGGCAACAACTCGAAAAGCTCTACCTGACACGCCGTGAGATTGACACACCTCGTCAAAATCTGAAAGTATGCGATCCCCAGAGTAGCCACCAATCAGAGGAAGGCATGCGAGAAGCGCCGAGCGCATCTCCCAGTCAGATGTTAGAAAGTGGCAGGTTACGCCAAGGAACCTGAAGAGAGTTTAAAGAGACTTATCAGGGAAGACATCCAACACTTTCATAACTGTGGTTATTGGTATATTTTACCTCCTTACCCTGACGTAGTTCCTGAGAGTCCCGTGCACAGATCCAGGCTGAGGCTGAGTGCGTGCGCTGAACTCAGGGCCTGACGGGTGGCCAGCTGGGCCTGGTAGGCATAGGCTGGGAGAAGCTGGGTCTGGATGTAATGCTGCGGCTCAGACATGTAACGTGGTTCCAGGAGCAGGAGTAGCTCCTTGAACCCTTGATTTTCCACTATGGACACTGGTTGCAGATCACACACGATCATCTTAGCAATCGCCTCTGATATCAGCACCTACAGGGAGAATAACAACATCTGTCTCAATAAATCAGAACCTGTGCAACAATTTGGAGCTTTTTTTAAACGATGGACCTCAACACACCTGTCGAGGGTCTTGTCTGTCAAACTTGGTCAATCCTGCACCTGAGCCTCCACCAACTCCCCCGTCAATAGCTCCCATTCCGCCTGCAACACCAGCAGCTGCCCCAGCTGAAGCAACGGGCATAGAGTAGCGGCTATTTCCTCCATTGGTGGAAAAGCCTTGCAGGGAGGCAGAGTAACCCTCTCTCTTCATGTCCTTTCTTTTCACAAAGTCATCATACATGGCCTGGTGCTTCCGCTGAATGGAGAAGAGGAGAAGAATATCATCACACCACACCACAAGCAGACGGCTCAATTCTGCTTTTGGGCAATATATCTAAATTCAAGATATATCGGGTTTTCTGTTTTGGCAATATAGAAAATTTTAATAACGCTTATATTCATAGCTTATTTTGTATTAAAATACAGCATGAAAATCACAGACAGATGGATATCTGAGTGCCTCCTAACCCTAACCTTCCCCTAAACAAGCCACACTACAGAACTCACTCACTGTCCCTTATAGGAGAAAAAGCCAAAAGTGTTACATATTGTGCCGCTGTTTGTTAATAAATGTTCGTGTGTGGCATTTTGCACCAACAAATTTACCCAGAATTGACTTTCTGGTCGGATTTCATTTCAAAGAAAAATATCGAGATTTATATCCTAATATTGCCATTTTGGTATTTTGGTCCATATCACCCAGCCCTAAGCAAAAGTCATTGGAAGAGAACCTAGTTGGGATGTAAGGATATATCTTAAATTGGCAAAAAATCAACACAAATAAGAGGGGATTAAAATCCATACAGCACAGTATGTACATCGATACACTGCTTAAATAATAGAGGGTGCTGTGACTGTTTTGTTCAGCCACACACTCGGCTGAACTGAGAGCAGTGGCGGGAGAGGAGCTTTAATTGGGCAAAAAAAAAAAAAAAAAAACCCAACCTGAGCCCGACAGAACACGACCCGAACCCCTCCGACCCCAATAAAGCCGATGTCTCTTTTAGCCCGAACCCATTTCAACCAGACACTAGCCACATCCGTGCATGCGCATGAATGATCCGAGGCAAGTCAGCATCCATTTTATTTTCCAATTCATTTATTTACATTATACAAATTAGGACCACAGACAACAGGAAGTACACATTAAGATCACATTCAACACAGTACAGTACAGGACAGGAGAGATTTACCACCACAAACTCAGGTGTGGTCAGGCAGAAAAAAGTTGTAATTTTGATCCCCTGCAAAGTGATGTGTTTTCTGTAGTTTTGAGACCATAACAGTCCCAGTATTACTGTGGGTTCCACATAATACCTCATTTAATTTTTAAAAGTGCGTCTGAAAATCAGTCTTTTGAATAAAATGTCATTTCTTGTCTACACAGTGCCCCAACCAGTCGAGGCAGATAACTGCCACCTCTGAACCTGGTTCTGCTGGAGATTTCTTCCTGTTAAAAGGGAGTACTTTCTTCCCACTGTCGCTAAATGCTTGTTCATGTGGATCTTGTTGGGTTTTTTCCTTCTTATATGATTTTTTTTATTTTGATAAGCGAATTGAGATGACTTTGTTGTAAACTGCGCTATACAAATAAAGTTGAATTGAATTGTCTGTGAGTATTTATTAGTGGAAAACGGCTGGAACAACAACTTTAGTTTTACTTTACTACATTTGGCCTTCAGAGTTATACATTTCAAAATGTTCCACGCCACGTGACCCCCCTTATGATGTGAAAAATTCTTGGTGAGAACCCTGATCAGCGTATATCCACATTCTTACATGCGTATGGCAATACATCAATGAATAGAGAATAAAATTAGACCCAGAATTGATCCTTGAAGGACCCCTAATGGACAGTTTACAAAAGATGATTTCATTCCATTAATCACAGTACATTGTTTTCTGTTAGACAAGTATGAGGCCACCCATTTTATTGCTGGGTCAGAAAAATTAAAAGAGTAATGCTTTAAAAGAAGTACACTATGGTTTACAGCATCAAATGCTTTTCTAAGAAAACTGCTTCTACATAATTATTTCTATTTACTTTTTCCAGAAACATTGTTATTGCAGATTCAGTAGAATGCCACTTTTAAGACGTTTAACTAATTGCCTTGCAACTCATATTTTCATTTTTTAGAAAATACTAGTAATATACAGTACTAATTGGCCTACAGTTGGTCATGTTTTCTTAATCACCAGCATTAAAAATCATAGTCACGATGGCCATTTTACAGGTTTGTGGTACAACGGAGTGTTTCACTGACAGATTGATGAGACATGTGATTGGATTAGCCACAGCCATTTTGTGCGTTTTGAGAAATTCAACGTCGAAACCCAGGTGATCCTTTGTTTTGGCATTTTTTATAGTACTAATAATATTGATGACTTCTGCCTCAGATGTTGCTTTTAATTTAATGATTAGATTTGTAATTATAGTGTCATAGTATGGCTCAGATGTTGTAAAGCATGCTGCCATTTCTTCCACAGAATGTAAGAAGAATGAGTTAAGCTCCTCTGCTAATCCAGCAGGATCCTTAATAAACTGGTTCTCAATCTACAGCTCTAAATCACAGTCTTTCATTTTCTGCCTTTCTAGAACTTTATTAATATTCTGCCAGGATTGTTTTCCATTTCCATAATTGTAAATCTTTTTTTCCCATTAGATTTAGACCATTTGAGTTTAACCACGGACATTTTTCCCCTGCTGTAATTCAGTGTTTATGAAAAATATATGTAAACTTCCTGAATTTTTTGAGAAAAAGCTCAGAGAGCATATGTCTGTATCATCACGACATAATTACATTTTCCCAATTCAGACCGTTTAAGGATTTATTCCAATTTTGTTCTTGTTTTTTGGGGTTCCCTTTGTTTTTCCCGTTTATTATTGGTATAACTATTGGCAAAACATTGTTCGGCATCATGGTCTGAAAGACCACTCAGTAGGTTATGTGTTTTTGTAATCCTTTCAGATTTGTTTGAGAAAAAAGAGTAAGTCAATTCTAGATCCTGAGTGACTTGTAATTCTGGTCGGATTCACAATTAACTGGGTAAAGTTAAAGTTTTCAGTTATTCACTTTTTGCAATTCCAATTCATGTTGAAATCACCAAATAGTATTATTTCTTTTTCGGGAGTGCACAATTCTTTAAATTGATCATAAAAGTCACTTTTAGTCAACAGTTTGCGATAAAGACAGATTACAGTTAGTGACATGTCAGCAGAAAGAGAGATGTTTACGCCAACACATTCTAACGTGATACTGCTGGGTCATATATAGGGTTACATTTTTATTTATTTCTGAGATATAACAATGCTTCACCTTGATCGTCGTCTTTTCTAAAAGGTATTAAAACCAGGTAGGGTTATTGCTGATTCAGGGAAGGCAATAGTCAACCATGTCTCAAGCAGCGCAAGGAAATCTATATTTGAGTTACATATCAAGTGTTCCAATTGTTTGCATTTTGATACCATACTACGGATATTTACATGCCCTCCCAACAAGCCTTTTTTCCTTATAAACTGGGTCCCAAACTATCCTTGCGTGGTTAAGCCTAATAGAAGTTTTCAAAACGCCTGTGTTTTTGGAGAACTGGGTTCCTGCACTTTGTTGATTTGTGCATCTTTCTCACGCTAATCGAAACTAGGGATAGACCGATATAGATTGTTTTTCCAGCAGCCTTAGCCGATGACCGATACGGACTGCCGATTTTCTTGAGCCAATACTACTTTTGCTCCCTCAATATACATCATAAAATTACACAATGATGATAACAATTAGCAGTCTCAATTTTTTAAAAAGGAATATTTATTGAAATTAACAAAGGTGAGGTAGAACGACAAGTAAAAAATATTTAACAAATATTTAAAACAGGTGATGTAGAACAAGAACAAGTAAAAAATATGTCTGCTCTCTGTAAATAATGCGGATCGGCAAATGCAGCAGCCCGCATCGGCCAATGCCGATACACGTAAAAAACTCAAAAACTGGCCGATAATATTGGCCAGCCGATGTATCGGTCGATCACTATTCGAAACCTGAGCCCGTGGTACAACGATTGAAATATGAATCCTTAAGAAAAATATGTAAATTCCAAACCAGGAACATAAGCTGCACTTAAAAAAAAAATTAAGTTACCTCTTATTTTTCACTGAACTTTTCTTATATTTCTAATTTATATGTTTTAAGAAATATATATATTATTGTTCAACTTTGCATGGTGATAAAATAATAAATGTTTCTGAGTTAAAACAGTTTGGAAAGTTATAAGAAGAAACTATTAGTTAAAAAAAAAAAAATCCTTGACAATTTAAATAAAAGAATATGCATCATTAGTTTGACTAATCTGTTTTTTTCTCTCCAAAATATGGTCTCTCTATATTTGAATTGAAAGGAGTTAAGTGCATCATTACATCCCAGTGTGTTATTTTATTTTATTTATTATCAGTATTCGAATCGTATCGTATCCTTACACCCCTAGAGCGTAGGTTTGTTAACCTATTATTGCAGGCAAGCGTATATAATGAGTGATATGCATAGACTACAATGAAGCAGTCAGTTTACAAGCATTGGTGATATGTGATATGTGTTATTATTGTTATTATTAATATTATTAAATGATATTTAGAGATCTTTACCTTTAAATGCGTTACGAAGTTGGACGTGACGCTGCGCTTCGCCTGGATCCTGGTGCCACAAGCTTTACAGTTGGACTCGATTTTCCCATTGTCACCTTCAGCCACAATGTTAAAATAATCGAGGATAGAGACCTTGGAAACTGACGCCATTGAAGCCATCAGATGTTGCTCCACGAGTGGAAATCCACATGCGATCAAAAGCAGTCCGAGTGTGATGATGATGATGGTGGTGATGATGATGATGATGCCGACTTCAGCCCTGCTCCGAACATGAGCGCAGGCCGGTGTGTTTACAGCCAAGTGTGGTGCGCGAGCAGACGGCGATGACGTTACTGACACACGCACACAAAGGGAACCTGCTTCATCTGCGCGACGTTTAGCGTTAGCACGTCCGAAATATCGGGCCCGGTGGGGCTACTGCGGATGTCTAGAAACATCAATATATGGTAAAACTGATGCTACATCCCCCGGTTCTCTGCTGCATTCGTCGATCGGAGAAAAGTCAGACAGAACCACACACACACACACAGATGTACGACCGGAACCGGAAGTGCATCAATTAAGGTGGCGCTCGGACCAATCTTCCCATATTCGGTTATTAATGACTGAAAAATGTACAGAATCTCCATATTTTATAAAATATTATAAAATATATATTCGGAAGTTAAAGATCAGCATACCTCAAGAATTTGATATACGTTTCAATGATGAAAAAATAAAGTATTAAAAAAAATCTTTGTGTGCATTTACAATGCATTTGGTAAGGACTTGTGTTTAAAAATAGCTGTTACATTCATTTGTTCTTCAAATAACTGATCGTTTTGAAAATGTGTTACCTTTTTTGTTTTAAACTGAAATGTTATATCTAGGCTGTATTTACCTTATCCCTGGGGCTGCTATTTTCTACTATGGGTGCAACAAGATAAATACATAAAATGCATATTTTTTTGACCGTGGCCATGGCTACGTTAAACGTATCCATATACTGCCACTCTATACATACGTAGCGCCCCTCATTGGCCAGTTTAGGTCACGTGATAGGTGTACCACGTGATTTAAAGTTCGTCATTTGTATTTTAACTCATTTATTTTTAGCTACCCCACTACCCCTTTTATTTTAGCCTTAACCCTAACCCTAAAATGTTGATTTTTGTCATAAATGTATTTTTCAAGGTGGAATTTGCCGTGTTACATATCTTAAAATGAAAAAATATATATGTCAAAAGTGGTGGAAATAAAAGCGGACAAGTCACATTATGAAAACGTAATTGATCGTACCCATAGTCCAGAGGGCTATGGGCACGTTGAACGTATCTCTCGATACATACCTTTTTTTTTTTTTAAAAAAAATATCAAAATCCTTATAAAGGCTACACAAACTTGTAATCAAGTCTTGATGTTTCCATTTTTGACAGTGGTATGGAAATAACTAGGGGTGGGATCCTCTGGGTACCTCACAATACACAATAGAAAGCTCACGATAACGATTATCTGACGATACGAAGACACTGCGATTAGTGATATATTGGTCAGAAATCAATCTACGATAATCTATGACATAACAAAAAAAAAAGATTAAGTGAAAAAATACAATTTTTATTTTATATCTCTGAAAGACAATAAATGTGTCCTATGAAGTGACACTATTTTAGTGAAACATTTCTGTAAATGTGTCAACATATCAATGTAAACAAATAAGTATCTCCAATAGCGCTTTCTGCAAACAAAAAATAGGGTCTTTCTTACCATGGACACCACAATAGTGCAATATTCCAGTAAACAATATATTGGTTCCTTCAACAAACAGTGACAACATTTCTGTGAAGACCTACCTGCACATTTGAGTACAAAAGCAGAAAAAGTTTTGAAAAAAAAAAAAAAAAATCAATACTGAGCGGGAGCATATCGATAATCGATCGTGTGGGAAAATATCAAGATATTGTCACACTCCCACAAATAACTGGATATTTTAGTTTTGTCAAAAAGAAAATGAAACACAATGGGGGTGCAATGACGTCACAACAGCAACAAATACTGTTTGGTGATTGGTCGATCGCTGAGCTGCATGTTTTCAATGTACCGTCTGTGTCATGGCCACAGACTTAAGCAGATTCTTAAGCGTGTGACGCTTGCTTATTCACTAGTTTTGTAAAATCACAAGCTACAGCCCAGCTTATAATTAACCAATAACTTTAGTCTATATTATGCATGACTTTTAAAGCATAATCTCAAGTCAATACAGCCCCCAGTAGTAAGGCAGTCAAATACAATTCATTACTTTCAGTTGGTTTTAATATTGTATCTTATGTCCTATGTCATAAAGAAAAAAAAACAAAACAAAAAAAATTAACACTAAATATACTAAAAGCAGTGGTGGCCAAACTTTTTCTTTTGCACCCCTTGAAGAATAAAATTATTTATTGTGACTATTTTTCAGAACACATTAAATTAACATCACATAATTTAGAACAGTAATAATAAAGTTCTTTGAGTACAGAATTCATTGTGTTTTTATTGGACCTGTTTGTTATTCTATACAATAAACAACATTACACAACAACACATCACAGGCAGGCTACATTTACAAGCACAAACAATATTTAACATAAGCACTGAAGCCCTTCATGAAAGCTCTAGTGCTTTAAATCAACACTTATATTGACTTTATTTCCTCTCCAACTGAACTACTGAGCCGTATTACAGCATTTTCATTTGTCAAGCTGATCTTCAGCTCTTGTCTTGTCCTTAGGATGGCCGTCTGAAGACTGGCGATCTCTGCAGATAGTTCTATTACTGTGAAGAGAAAAATGACAACTCATTAACAAAATGCTTAAGTTTTACTTAGTAGTAAACGTTGGCCTGGGAAATATATCGACATTCAAAATATATATTGTGTTTCCCATTATGGTGATATAAAAAATTACAATATCGCCTGTAACGATATATTTTATAGCTTATTCTGTATTAAAATACTCGTTTTAGGTGCAATCACTACTTCTCAGAACAGCATGAAGAACAGTTAGAACCTTCTCAAACCACACGACAGAACTCTTTTGTATATTTCTACATTCTTTTCTGCGTTTGTGTAGGCCATTTTGAAAAAATATATATAAATATACATTTTAGTCCATATCGCCCAGCCCTAAGGTAACATATACGAATAAATCATCTCATAAACTACATCAAGCACAAAGATGTTATAGTACAACCATAGCAGAATATGACTTGGTCGTGAGACAATTTACCTTGTTTAAAAGAGGACTGTGCCTGCTTAAGAGACTGTGGCACTAAAATCCCAAACCATTTCAGCGGATCCTGTTGAGGACTGTGCTCGTTGGTTTTGGTTAAATTCACTTCAGAAGTTTTCTCTCTGATGGTGCCGTCACTTTTGTCCTTTGTTGGGACATCCTTCTTTGAAATATTTCGCCTTCTGACACCTTGAAAGGAAAATGTTAATTATTATCATTGACTTTTAGCATTTTAACAACACCTCACCTTGTTCCTGAGGACCAATCTCCTCAATAGCTGTTGGAGCTGGTTCACACACGTTACTACACGTTTGTGTGGTTCTCTCTGTGAAGAACTGCACATCCCCACTGTCTGATGTACTGTTAAATAATAAAAAGAAAAAACATCAGTAATAATCAGAGGTGAAAGTAATGGATTACAAGTACTCACGTTACTGTAAATCAGTCATTTTACTTGGACTTAAGTATGTTTGAAAAGAAGTAAAGTAATTCATTACATTTCTATACCCAACCAATAGAGTAAGTTATTATTTTTTGTAATTATTTTTTTGTAATTCCGTTTCATGGTCTCTTTGAACATAATCCATATGTTATTAAATTAATCATGCCATTTCTGATTTTTGGGTTCAGGTTGGGGTTCCTACCTATTATGTTGTTACCAACATGGCACCTTTGGCGTGTTCATAAATGTAGCTATATTAAGAGCCTGAGAATTGTTTTTATTTAAAATTGAAGTCATTGGCGTTATTTATTTTTTATTGTACATTTTGACAAACCTTTTATTTTATACAGATGCCTTTGTGGAAAATAAATAAATTTCCAATCGTGCAAGATCTCATCTCTTCCTTTTTACCCTCGGCCAACTTTGGTCGACGGGTATCGTCATCAGTTCGTCGTCCGTCTGTGTAGAGTGGTGTAGGTCTTTTAATGCAATACCCACCAACCATTCTCACACCAAAAAATTGGTACTAATGAGTGGATTCCAGGTAATAAAAAAAAAATGGCGGTCGGTTGTTTTATGGCGGAAAAAAACAGCATTTTTGAGGGTTTAATTTTTTTTTTTTTGTCGTGGACTGATTTTAAAGAAGAAAAGGAGGTAGGGGTGTCGAACTCCAGTCCTTGAGGGCCGGATTCCTCAGACTTTTAGATGTGTCCCTGCTCCAACACACCTGAATGAAATGAATGGCTCCTTATCATGCTTCTGCAGAGTTTGAACACAACACATTGGTCTCCACCAGGAGTGTTTGAGTAGGGACACATCTAAAAGTCTCAGGAATCCGGCCCTCAAGGACTGGAGTTTGACACGTGAGGTAGACCATTGATACCTTGCTGTAAGGTGACATTTACTAAGGGCTTTGGATTGGTGTTAAAGTTTTTCCCAATCTGATCATTTTTGGCAATAAATAAATAAATAAATAAATAAATATATATTTTAAAAAAGTCTATTTTTGGACTGATATTTTATGTAAGTGTAAATCTGAGTTTATAACCCAGCAACAACTCATGCATCAAAACATTGGTACTAATGGGTGGATTCTAGGTAATGAAGAACATTTTCCAGTCTGACAATTTTTGGTGAAAAAAAAAACAGCATTTTTGATGATTCTGAAAAACAAAACAAACTTTGATACCTTGCTGTAAGGTGACATTCACTCAGGGCTTTAGATTAGTATTAAAATGTTTCAGATCTGATCGTTTTTGGCAAAAAAAAATGAAAAAAAAAAAAAGTGAATGTAACCATGTCGGAAATAAACTGAATAAATAAATAAAAAAATAATAATAATCAAGTAACAGTACTTCTACTTGAGTAGGATATACAGTATCAGTACTCTTTACACATTAGGTAATAAGGAACATGAAAGATTTAAGATGAAGACTTAAGTTCATATGAAAAACTTTAAACCATTTCTCACCTGACTTCAACACAGACCAATGGGTCCATTTCACTTGCATACTGAAGTGCAGAAACGTGTTTACTTCCCATTGAATATCGAGCCGAGGACATGGAAATCCATCCCTGTGCGATACAGAACAGGAGAAACCAACATGAGTGCATTGCAACCAGGGAGTGATCTCACATTCCAGTGTATTGAATTAAAAGCATAAGCAGGGTGAAAAGCAGAAGTGTTGAACTCCATCTGGTCCTGTGCTAGTACCTGCTCAATGAGTGCGTTGAGAGCGACTCGTTTCTCTTGCATTAACTCCAGCTGGTCCATGAAACGCAGCAGCTTTTCGTCCAACGACAGAGACGCTTCCTCCACCTCTGGAGACCCCATGTCCTCAACACGTTTCAACACCAGAACTTTGATGAACCCAGAGCAGCCTGACGTTATTGGAAAACCCAGACGCGAGCCCGCTTTTGACTTCCGCGTTGCATCACGTGACGTAGCGGATGTTATCACGTGTTAATAACAATTCTTCCGCGTTTAAAACCCCTGATTATGCCATCTATGCTCCTATTATACAGATATACTAATAATTACTAACTATAAAATAAAATTTTAAGTCACAATAAACAACAATAACAATAATGACAATAATTTAGGTGTTGGCAGACACAGTATGATCACACGGTCCCATATGGTCTAGCGGTTAGGATTCCTGGTTTTCACCCAGGCGGCCCGGGTTCGACTCCCGGTATGGGAACTACTCTTTTCCGTTTTGTTGAAACGATTTACGTATTTAGCTTCGTTTATACGTAGTAAAATTATAAAACTTAATTTGCTTTAAACTCCTTGTAGTGGGATATGAACTAAACCCACACGCAGTCACCCATCTGACCATTTTGGCTCTAAGTTTAATAGGAATACACTGTTAATATCATCACACATAACTGGTGTTATATTAAGTATTATGATCATCTATCTATCACACATTCTGCTCTTTGTTGTATGTTGTCATCCTACTTAACCCCTTGTTTCTTGCTTTCACTCCACCACTCCCGGTAGCTCGCCGTGATCGTATAGTGGTTAGTACTCTGCGTTGTGGCCGCAGCAACCCCGGTTCGAATCCGGGTCACGGCAGGGTTAAATTCCCTGACACGGCTTGGGAGTATTTTTATTTTTTTTAATTGTTCCACTGTTAAATAAATCTTTAAATCCCTTTGATTTAGCGCAATGCCGTATTTAGATTGCTAATATATTTGTCTCATATTAAACTGTATACTTAAAATGTATTTTCTTAAATTTGTAATTTAATTTCGGCGGTCTTTATAAACAAAAAAGTACAGAAAAAAAACACTCATTTGTCCAATTCATTTGTGTAGGTTGAATCAGAGCTTATACACACCTACCCCATCACAGCAAAACAAAACAAGGTTCTCTACATAATATCACACACAAAAAATCTTTAACTTATATTACTATTTTCACAATATACATTCAATACATATTCTGCACGTTTTATATATACAGTTTATACATTCACATCAAACATATATACATACGTACATACACATGAATGTATATGATTTGTACATAATATTAATATTATACTATTTCATATTTACGACACAAATTGCATCAATTAAATTTAAAGTGGCAACATATAAATTAATAAAAACCTTTTTATTATGTTTAAGTATTTAAGCATCGTTCTAGCATATTGGATCTTGAAATTGAAATTATATTCCTCTTTTCTCTCTAAAAATATTTTCTGCAACCTTTTTGGAAGTGCACTTTTATAAATCAAACAATGTATCCTGAAAATTTGTCATTGACACATTATGAAGAAGAAGAATACCACTTCCACCACATGTTTGTATGTACTTATAAATGACAACTTATTTTTGACTCGTGCTGTTGTTTGTCCCCCCCCAGATAAATCCATAACAATATATATATGTGTAGAGAGAATAAGACACAAAAACCACAAATGTATATCTGCATTGTCCATTTGCATATAGTCTCAATCAATACACATACACGTTTATGGGTTGCATTTCCTGTATAGTAGGAGCTCGAAATTATATCATGTAATTAAAAAAAATATATATATATATATATTTTAACCTCACGTCAGATGGTGGGTTGGTCCTTTGGTGCGTGGGGAGGGGCCAACATTTATTGGTTGAATTTAAAGACAAAGTCCATGTTCCGACTTAAAGAGCCAATCACTGAGCCGATAGATCACATGTGTCACTAGCTCCATCCATGCTGCTTTATGATTGGCTCCTTAAGCAACAAGTTACCGCCCTGTTTGCAGTGACTTCCGACTCCGAAGAGAAGTACCATGCATTCAGAAAATGTGCAGTTTTAAAGCTGTCGATCATTTTGTAAATAATTATATTCATTAATTTATTTAGTTTTTAAATCACCGTTCAAACTACTGTGAAGACATCAATGGTAAGACTACAAAGCATGTTGATCTTTTTTATCTGCTTTTGAGCTTGATGAATTAAATAATTTACAGCACACCTTTCATTTATTATAAGCTATGTACCTTAGCTTAAAATAAAAAAAAATGATTGTTTTCTTATTATGTGTATTATTATTATTATATTATATTATAATACATATATTTATCATTATAAACAGATGGATGCCACAGCAGCAACCGGATCCATTCATCCATACTGGCCTCGAGACCTTCTTATCCCAACCTATGTGGCCAACAACAAATCCATGTCAGAGATCCTGGCATTTCTTTTCTCAATATCTGGAGTCTTTCTGCTGTTCACATGGGTACTCACGGGCCAAACAGGGACCAAGAGGAGCCCGGGGACTTTGAGGCGACTGGCTGTGTGCTGGTTTGCTGTCTGTGGCTTCATCCATGGTGTCATTGAGGGCTGGTTCTCCTTGTATTATGATATTATTCCAGGAGACCAAAGTTTCCTGTCTCAGCTGTGTGAGTACCTGCTAACAAAATTCAGAAAATGACTGATTTATCAGTTTTTGAAAGATTTTGTTTCTGTTTTTCCAACACAGGGAAAGAGTACTCCAAAGGAGATAGCAGATATATAATGTAAGTTTACTTGTGCGCAAAATTCTAAAATAGTTTATCAACACCAAGGTTCATAACAATACAATAAATAATTTGTAATTTGTTCTCCTTTCAGAGCAGACAACTTTACTGTTTGTATGGAGACCGTGACAGCTTGGTTATGGGGACCATTCAGTTTTTGGGCTGTTTATGCATTTTTAACTAATAAATCCTACAGATTTGTTCTGCAACTCATCATTTCAGTGGGTAAGAAAGTGTAATGGAAGGATTAATTCAGAAAACCAATAAACTGTTGATAATCCTCCTTTTTTTGTGTCCCCAGGCCAGCTGTATGGAGTGGTGCTTTATTTCTTCACAGAGCATAGAGATGGGTATGCTCACAGTGAATTAGGGCACCCGGTCTACTTCTGGTTCTACTATGTGTTCATGAATGTGCTGTGGGTGGTCATCCCAATGGTGCTGATTGTGGATTCTTGGAGACATCTGACTGTATCTCAGTTGAACTTTGACAACGCAATGACAGCAAAAACTAAGAAGAACTGAGCTGCAACATGTGAAACAGACAATGGGTCTAATACAGGATCAATAAGGATACATTTTACACTGCCAGACTAAATAAGTGATTTAAATTTTTAGAATCTGTAAGACACTTTATCTCATTCTTTTTTTTTTTTACAGTTTTAAAGCAATAAATTGTGTATTCTGTCTTTGCTGTGTTATATTTGCACATTCACTATGGAAGTGGCTCAACCTTTTCAGCTCACGAACCCCAAAACAAAGGTGCCAGACACCAGGGACCCCCACTGTACCTAAAGCTGGTTGAACACGGACATGAACATTAAAAAACAGTCATGTGGAGACAGGGCTATCTATAAGAATAAAGGGGAGAGCTTTTTGGGGCCCATCCATAAAGTCAGCAAAATGATGGTCCATTCTTATATGAATCTGTGGTAACCACATATTGACATGAATAATATCCACTGTTATCCAGGAAGTTTAGAATTATTTGCATTATAGTATATAGTAGAGTTGTTGAAAAAAAAAAAAATTCTCCGATATATCGCAATATTATGTTGCGCGATTCTCGGATTGATTTAAGATGCATCCATATAATTTTTTATTTTATTTTTCTCTTTCAAATTATTATTATTATTTAACCCGGAAAGTCTTTTCCACGTTGTAACTGCACAAAGAAGTGCACTGAAACCTGGGCATGTTGACCAGCTTGTGTTATTAAAAAAAAAACCTAAAAAGAAGTACTAACGCAGCTAATTGTCATGGCGTTAACCTCCACCCGTGCTCTCTGTGCGCGTCTCCCTGTTGTTTTATGTGTCCTGGTCCGTTTTTGGTCTGTGTGCGTCTCCCTGTCAGTCGCGGCGTGTCTCCATGTGTGCAGTTTTGTCTGTTGCCTGTTTGGTTTGGTTTGAGAAAGTAACAGTACTGACTATGTATGGCGCCGAAATAGCTCAGTTGGGAGAGCGTTAGACTGAAGATCTAAAGGTCCCTGGTTCGATCCCGGGTTTCGGCATTTTGCTGTCATGAGTTATATAGCGGCCTCGGTCACTGTCACCGATTATCCAGTTTAGCTGCAGCCGCTAAAGTTTGATATCAAACTCAATCACGCTGCCTGCTCTCCAATGGAGCGTGCTTTTACAGCAATGGCGGCTCATGGAGCCTCACATTTTGTCCCGGAAGTGAGCCGTTTACCATTGTAGCGCATTGAAGCTACAGCAGATGAGACAGTTTGTGATGCATTTTTGAACTTTATAATGTTGAAATAATCATATTGGATATTATTATTATTACCCCCAGCGTATCTAAACCCATTAACGTGTGGTGTTTTTAGTGGTACAGGCTAGGCCCCCGGTTCCCAAAGTGCTGTACAGGTACCCCCTGTGGTACGTAAATTGTCATGGGGGTACATGAATAAAAAATAAAAATTGAAAACTAGAATATAAATTGATCAGCAGTCAGGAGCCTCCATGCATTGCCACAAAAATACACATTACAGATTTTTCTTCTTTAAAAAAAAAAAAAAAAAAAAGTATTATATATTGTTCTTTAAAAGGATACGTAAAATTCAGATACAAATTTCACCATAGGGCTTCATTGTATGTGATTTACCACTTCCCTTTTTCACTCTCGTTTTTATTCAAGTACTTGTTAAACTAACGAAAACTAATTAAAAAATAAAGAAAGGTAAAATCTGAAAAACAAAATTAAAAAACAAAACAAATAAAATTTAAAGAAGTATAATAACCTGACACACACTCACTCTATTGTATATACCAGAGTTTTGTAAATTGGGATACGTGATGGCACTACAGGAGGTACTTATTTATTTATTTATTAATTAACTACTCATACGCCGAAATAGCTCAGTTGGGAGAGCGTTAGACTGAAGATCTAAAGGTCCCTGGTTCGATCCCGGGTTTCGGCATTTTGCTGTTTACCAGCGGCCTCGATTTAAAGTTCAGGCATAGCAGCTGTCAATGCATTTTACTTCACTTTTACTATGACTGTATAAGTTTTCCCGTTAAATACTCACGTTAGTGAGTTAGCAACTCTCATCCCCTCCCTGTCATGACGTCACACCTCCCCATGGTGGCTCACCCCACAGTTTGAGAACCACTGCATTAATTTTATATTCTGTTTTGGACATTGATTTCCACAAAACTTCACGAGCATATTTGCTGGTAGCATGCTGTTATACTTTATTCAACGTTTAGACAAACCTCCATAAAAGCCAATTCCCTGTTTATCTCTCTCTGTTTAGAAAATAAATCTTTGTAATTTAATAAATTAAAAAAAAAAAAAAAAAGACATAACTAAAGTCTTGAAGACCCACTTTATTGTTGTAGAATGAACTTGACAGGCTTTATTAATTTTAAAGTACATCCAGGATGGCTTTCTTAACTCACTACAGATAAATGATTCTCCATTACAATAATATCTTCAAGTGAACATTTTGCTAAGTCTCAAACCCAACTCTGCATTGTTCTCTTTCTCTTTTCTTGCGATGTCTTTAAGTGCCTTTAGAGCAGCTGGAAACTCTGCCTGTAGCTCTAGCAATTTCCTAAAAGCTCGTTTGGCCTCCTCTAGATCGTTCAACATGTGGCAGGCCTGGCCCAGTCGATACCAGGCTTTAGCAGCACTGGGTTCCAGCTGAGCAGCTTTAGAAGCACTTTCCTTTGCTCGCTCTGGTTGATTCAGTTTCAGCTGGCACAGAGACATGTTAGAGTGCAGCTCCGCTTTTATTGTCCTGAATTCAAGAGTTGAACAAAGGTGTTCTTCCTTTTTACACCTGGCGTTGCTCTGTTCCACAGGTTCAGGCTCCACTTCCTGTTCCTCCTCCTGCTGCACGTGACTATGAAGACAGATCAGAAGTTTGAGAGCTTTGCTGTAGCTGTCGGTGGCTCCCCACACGTCTCCGCTCCTAAATCTCAGCCCGCCTCTCTCCTTGTGTGACTTCACCCACTCCCATTTTTCAGCAGGGGACATTTCCCAGGATTCCTTGCCTGGTGTAAAAGTTTGGAGTTCAACTGTGATACACAGATACAGGCTTTTATCTGACGGCTGCTGACCGGAGCAGTCATTAGCGATAGGAGAAAGCAGAACCTGACACAAAAACAAACAAAGATGAGTTAATCTACCTGAATACATCCAACAGCAGTATTTACTAGGGGCGTGCATTGCCATGAATCTGATGATACAATACCCTTCACGACACAATATATCCTGAAACTAAACATGATATACAATGTGATATATCACAACATTAATAATTATAAGTTTAACCTTTATAAGTACAAAATGGTATGAAATACAATTTATTTAATTTTCTTAAAACTAACTGTTATTCAAGAACCAATATCAAAAACAAGAGGTATGTTTATCACACTGTCAAATTACATTTTTCCAAAAAGTTTAACTTTTGCTTCTACAACAGATTCTGATTCTAAGTTCTTAAATTCTTAAAAAAAAAAAAAAAAAAAGTAACTACATCTATAAAATTGCCCAGTATGTTTAATGAAAATAAAGTGCAATCAAGCACTTCCAAGCTAAAATGCACTGAGGAGTGAAGTAGTTTAACATGGTTTGATGTGGTTCACTGTCACAGAGTGACCGCGCATTTGTGCTATGCATGTGTTAGTGCAATTAAATGCTTTTTTGTTGTTGTTGCAAAACATGATTAAAAAAAATTGATTTGGACATTTTTTTGGATCGATACGATAATCGTGGGGTGACATATCGTGATATATCACCAAATTAATTTTTCCTTACACCCTTAGTATTTAATGAATTGGAAACAATGATCACGGTCTACAACGTCACAGTTCCTAATGATGTTGAACTCCACACTTTTCATAAAATGAGTGTGTAACACTTTACTTGAAGTTTTATACATAAAGGCTGACATTTCACTGTCATTATTATGACATGACACCTGTCATTAGCATGAATAAGGTGTCATCGAGGCTGTCATTAAGTGTCATTCATTACCCTAACCTCACCTACGTAATCCTATTAGATCCCTCCACCTAACCTAAAAATGCCTCATAGCTCCAAAGGTGTCATTATTTACCAAAAGGTGTCATAATTAAGCGAAGGACACTTAGGGGGTATACTACGAATCTGGATTACCTCTTATTGCGCTAACTTCCGGGATTTAATCAGTGTGTGCTGTCCTACAAAGCTCGCTAGAGCTCAATCACTATGGCAATTAATGCTGAACGGCTAACCTGGTCGTGACCAGGTTTTGCTCTGGCTTGGACGTTAGGAAGTCCTAAAGCCCCGCCTCCTGACCAATCAGATCTCTTAGAAAACGACCTGCCCATTGATAGATGATCCTGGTTGGTGCAAATCTGACAGCTGAGTTTATAAAGAAGATTATTCATTATAAAAGCAATCCTTTCATTTACCGATGACATCCTGAAAGATAAAGATTTATATCTAATGGACACTGATCTACAGTCAGCTGATGAAGCCTGTGTGTCGATGCACGGACGGCTGAAGTCATTAATTAATTAAGTCAATCATTCATATGCTGGGGCTGACATTATCAGCAGGAACATGCACAATGTGCTCTTATCCCAGTGTGTGTGATAGAGGTCTACTTGAATAGAAATACGTGTGTGCTGCAATAAATTTTAACTGCGGAGCGCTGTCCGTTTATCATCCAATAGATTAATGTCATAAAATGATCAGATGCTGCAATCTCCACCCCTTTCATGTGCACGTGGACATTGCGAGACTGTAATCACTTGGCTTCAATTAGCGTGTTGTGATCATAGATGATCGACGTTCGTAAGACAGCTCCTGTCTGACAGGGAAAGTTTGCTTAGTTGAAGCCAGCTAATCTAAATTCGTAGAATAGGCCCTTAATGACAGCCTTCATGACACCTTATTCATGCTAATGACAGCGTAATGTCAGCCTTATGTATAAAATGTCAAGTTAAGTGTTACCAATGAATGTACCAAATAAAACAGAAATAATAATATTAGTAATGATGATTGAGAATTACAGACATACCTCCCATTTATCTCCTGCTCTCATCCCCTCCAAACAGGCCTCTATAATGTCACACTGACCCTCTCCGAGCCTCAGGGTCGTCCAGTCGCCCAGTGGGACCTGCAGCACTGAGTCCTGACACCCTGAACCTTCGGTGTTCAACAGGTCAGATTTCACAGACAACTCCCCATCCTGGTTTACAGACTCTGCCGTCTCCGCTTCATCTACGTTCGTCTTCAGTCTCACCCTGACTCGACATACCGAGCCCAACCTTGGGCAGCATCTGGATGAACCAGCTGAACATGGAGATGTATAAAGTGAGTGTAAACATGCTGGTATTCTTAAAATGTGCAAAGAGAAACTGTTAAATTGATCATACATGTAACTGGGTCAGAATGAGTTGTAATATGTTGGTTGCTCTCATGCGTTTGCTTTCGTTGGACCTTCCAAAGCCCTTTGGGACACACCGACACCCAGGAGGAGATGCTGACACCACCACCATCATCATCATCTTTGCTGTATGAAGGTGTTTTACAACAAACAGCTTCCATCACTGAAATGATAAAAAACAGAAAGGCATGAATAAAGCATTGCTCAAGTCAAGCGCCACAGAAAAAATAACTTTACCTAAATCTCTGAAAAGCAAATAACGCTCTGTGAAAACGATTTCTGTTTAAGCCGTGGCTATTGATAGGGAAACGCATCAATAGACTGCCTCTATTCATATACAGCATCCCTCATTGGTCAGTTTAGGTGATGTAATAGGTGCACCACGTGACTTAAAGTTCCATCAGTTTTATTTTAACTCATATTTATTTTTAGCTACCCCGCTAACCCTTTTATTTTGGCCCTAACCCTAACCCTAACCATATCTCTATTTCTAATCCTAACACTAACCCAGGAAATACCCTAAAATTTTTTTTTTTTTGTATATGTATTTTTAAAGGTGGAATTTGCCATGTTAAATATGTTAAAATTAAAAAATATATATATGACAAAAGCGAGATTCAAACCCACAGCAGCGGAAGGAAGAATTCTTGAGGCAGGTGCCCGAGAACACTCCTGACACGATGAAAAAACACAGGCACATTACGCTCATGTATAAAAGGTCCGAAAAACTTACCCATAGTCCCTTGATATGTTTTCTTATCAATAGACACTTCTTTCTGTTTACAAAGAAATAGAAAGTATCTATTTGTACGGTTGCCGTACGGACAACCCCTGGTGCTATTTGAACAGTTATCGAAGTACAAGTACGTAGCATCTAAGGGTTAGGTTTATGGTTAAGTTTAGGTTATAACCCAATATCGCAACATTTTTTAGGGTAAAGATTAGGATATGGGTAAGGTTTAGTCTTAGTCATGTGACCTAAACTGGCCAAATAAGGGGGCTGCGTACAGACAGAATGTCGGTATATTGATACGGCAACCGTGCGAATAGCCACTGCTCATAAAATAACTAATAAATAAAATAAAGGCAATGATATTTGGAGACTAAACATCAATACAATCTAATAGGGAGCCTTAAAATATACATTGACAATGCCCCTAACTATACTACATATTTAATTCTATTTTGCAATTTTGGATAAACTGTTGCAGCCACTTTGTACAGCTAATGGTGGTAAATGTTTTTGGTTCAGAGGCTCCCACTGCAATTATATGACATGAGAGACGTCAATCTAACATGATGACAGCAGTCAAACATTCACAAGTAAACAATAATACAGACAAGATTTCATTATTATTTTTTCACTACTAAATCCATATTAAGTCACTGGTGGCGATATTTGCTCAGCTGTCCTGTCAAAAATATAATAATGCTTTTTTTGTTGATCACCTGTGATGGTGCTAAGAATAACTGCAGTCTTAAAAAGTCCGATTCAGTTTAACATAAAATGAAATGACATTTGATTAAACAGCCTGATTTATCGTTTAACATTTAAACATTACGTACATCGCGACACGTTAAGGCCAGTCATTCAAACAGCAAATGCATCTCTCACTTACCTAATACGAGTCTTTAATAAAATAATTTAGCTTCGCTATCAGACACAATGGTAGCACACTTAGCAACTGATCCGGGAAAAAAAACAAACAAACACGGAAACGCTTCTTCTTCTCTTACTCCAAATTCAGCCTGTTCTTCTTCTTCGTTGTTTATAGCAGGTTGATTGGCTAAACCTTGAAATATTGCCACCTACAGTAGAGAAGTATAACTCCATATAACAATAATGCCAAAAAAGCAGAAATAATATTAGATTATTAGAATAGATTATCATGTAATTACCGGGAAAGACTTTGACTCTTGAATATACAAACACACAGGGGGGAAAAAAGCATAATATACATTACAGAGCAACAGAACACGTTTTTCTTGTTTTAATTTCATTTTTTAATGGCATTTACGGGTCCCCAGCCTTAAATGTAGTAATTCTGGCAGTGAAAATATAAATTTACGTGAATGAATGTAACACGTTAAATATGTATATACTGTATTTAAAAACAGGAAATATTGCATCTTCGTTTTCCATTACCAGAACTATCCAGCAGGGGTCTGTCTCTCACTAACACTGCAGCCTTTGTCAACCCGCTTATTTGTTTGACTGGACAATATTTATTATTATTTTTGGTTTATTTGTGCTCAGCAGACTCAGATGATCCTGTATTTTTCTCAGTTGTGTTGTGTTTCTCACATGGGAATTAAAATTTTCAATCCTACTTTGTGGCTGTCGCAGGAAGTACGTTTCTTTTCTTTGTAATATTGGTAATTTAAGTTGTAAAATCCACTATTTTTGATTTGACTGTTATTTTACAATCTCAGTACGTGACTGCTACGTACTGAGATGTACCCGTGCTGGATTAGCCTGCACATAGAATGCTGTACTGATTTAAAAATAAATTAATAAAAATGCCTAAAACATCACATCAGTCGACCATCGATAAAAATCGACCAATGATAAAAAAATAAATAAATAAAAAACATATGATTATCATGATCAGATGTATATGAATACAACAGATTATTATCGTAAAGTTGCATTAGGTTAACTGTTATTTATTGCAATGTATATTATAATCTTTTTTTTTTTGTGTGTGTGTGTGGAAAATATACCATTCCTTTTCGTATTGAGATTTCTGCATGAGACACTATTACTAACTCAAGCTGTTGACTAAGATTGTCACTGAGATTGCCATATTAAACTTGCCATGGGAAATTAGTGTAAGGAAGAATACATTCTTAAAAAATATATTCCAACATGTACTTTATTTTTATCCAAACAGAATACATGTAATAATAATTAAAAAAAAAAAAACTGCATAGAATAAATTACAAAACATATATTTTTTTCTATACAAACACAATAAAGGAAATAACAAAAAAAAACAGCATTGAATACATTATTAAACATGCATTTTTTTAAAAAAACCCCAAAAAACCAAACAAACACATTAGCTTTGAAATTGAATTTTCAATCTCAGCACGGTGGAAGTAGCAAAACTCACCCCAAAACTAGCAAAAATGAATTGTCCGGTAGGTAGTGCGCATGCTCATAATCAATCTCAGTACGAGGTAAACTCAGACCTCGTGTCTCCTGGTGGTTATATAATGATTAGCACACACAGGTGTGTTGATTGGAGGAGGGCTCAGAAGAGTTTGCTGAGTCATGGATACGCTGAAAAGAGACATTTGTATAAGACAAAGTTATGGACAGAAATACATCTAAACACTTCCGAATGTTTGCATAGAAGGCGAACACGATATGTGGATGTATTTTTTGTATGTAGATGTTTTTTTTTTTTTTTAAATTATATATTCTATTGTTTTCTGCTTTAATATGATGCATCCATACTTTAGTTGTCTGAAGAAACAGAAAAATAAATTTCTGGCAATCATCAGTTGGATCGTGGCTTTTATCTGTCAGACGAGAAAACTTTGGGAGCAGTTACATATTTCAGTCTTCACATCATTGTGTCACTTGTGCACATGAAAAAAGAAAAAAAAAAAAAAAAAAAAAAAAAAGCTGTTTCTCATTTCTTTGGAAAATGTTGCAAATGCTTTGTTACATCCATTCAAATGATGATGTACAATTCTCTACTGTTTCCTGCATTATCAACTGTTTGTCATGTTGATTTAAGTGTGTTATTTGGTTCTCAGTTGAATAGTCTCACAACCCAAACCATTTAGGCATTAGTTCATCACACAAGTTTTTACATGCACAAGTTATGTCACAAAAAAAAAAAGAAAAAAGAAATAAATTTGTATTAGACTGTTTTTTTTTTTCTTTTCCTTTCTTTCTTTTTTTTTTAAATCGGTCCTAAATTGATAAATTTTGACATTTAGACAAAGGGAAGTGTGTGAATCATCAGATCAACCAGTGATCGACCAGTTTTATCAAATCAAATCCAAAATCCAATGTTTTTACATTAGAAAAAAACAAACAAAACAGGAAATATTGCACCTTTTAACTACACATTATTTTTAATAACTTGAAACACGGTTTTATTCACAATAAGATGCACAAAATACACATGAATTAAGCACTAATAACATATATGTACAGTGGAAATCACACACAATTAACTGTTGTTATTTGGTGATTTCAGTTTACAGTATATTTTGTTTTGTTTTTTTCATTACCAGAACTGTCCAGCAGGGGTCTGTCTCATTACATTGTAACGTTTGTCAACCTGTTTCATTGTTAGACTGAATGTTTATTTATTTATTTAAAAAATGTTTAATGGTTTTTAACAAACTCAAGATAACCCTGTACATAATACAAGCTTTTCCAGATAGATATAGATATAGATATAGATATAGATATAGATATAGATAGATGGCCACATAAGGATTGTGAGGAGTGTTTATGGGTGTGAACAGTTTGTTGTTCCTAAACAAATGTGTTGACTAGTTCTCAGCAGACAGTTTTTCTCCCTCCGAGCTGTTTGTTGTTTATTTGGAAGAAAGCCACAGCTCACTCAGACTTTTCAAAGTAAACACAGACTGAATACAGAATCGTGTTTTTTTTTAGTTAGTAAAATGTTAAGGGTGGAAAAAAAACTTCAATAATCTGTGAAAAAAGTCTTATTTATTTGCCAAAGGTATGTCAACATTTTAGAATTTTTTTTATTTATTTTTTTGTATGGGGTTTGTGGGGAAACATTAGTGGTGTATGAGCTTCCAGCCATGGATTTAGGTTTGTTGCTTGAGTAAAGCTACACTGAAGATTAAGTTTAGATCCTTGAATTCAAAACAAAAAATGATTTTCCCACAAAAAAAAAGTCTCTGGTTTCCATAAAAGATTTCAAAAAGCTTGCCGGACCATCATGAAAATACTTCACGTCTTAATCACGAGTGTATTTCAGTGCTGATGTAAGAGGTAAAACATCCTGAAAAAGCCAAACTGAGATTTATTACCTTGACCTGTCTGTGTGAGAGTGTTTGGTTACCTCTGTGTCGGGGTGTAAAGCCGTGCAGCTTTCAACTCAACTTGAACAAAAATGAAACAAACACTTTTATGATGTTATCTTAAATTGCTGTGGCAAACAACTTCTCCATTTGGCGTTCTGTGTTGGGCGATCAAGTGATCTGATCAAATCTGTCTTAGACGCACCTGCACTAAACACGTGTGGCTAAGTAGGCCTTACTGGACACGTTTAAAAAAACGCTGCAGACTTTGTATTACTTCGTACCCACGAGCAATGAATGAAATCTGGCATCAAGTGAGGGTAAATTTGTTCAATCTGGAGCAAAGTGAGACTCTTTAACTCCATTATATGATAGCTTCAGGGGGGCAGTTACACAGTTGGGTCTGCTCTGCATAGCCTGAGTAGGAACCCACTGAGGGGAGGAGATGGCTATCAGGAGCTTATCATTGCACATGCTGTAATGGGGTCTTCCTGTGAGAGAGCCAGAGATTTGTTGGACAGTACTTGTGTGTGTGTGTGTGTGTGTGTGTGATCAGAGAAAGTGACTGTCGGCCATTAGGCCTCTGCACGCACACACAGTCCCTCACATCTGGACATACTTCCTCTCAATGAACTACATCTACACACAGCCTGGCAGTTCATGTGGCCTTTGGATTTGATCTAAATACTTGAAGATAAGTCCATTTGATCTCATACACCTCAACCAGTGACCGATGGCCACACTGATTTATCGCTCTTGCTCACATCGTGCGTTTCTCTATTAACTCAAAGTAGATGTTGCTGATTTATATCAAACGATAACATGATATAATTATTTGCCCATGGCTGCATCGTGTAGAAGAGATCATCGATAGAAGGCAGTGGTCACCAACACGTTGCCTGCACGGACCATGTGAGGGGCCCTCAGGAGCTCTGGTCACCAATGAGCTCCATCTAAAATCTGATTTACTTTCCAGAATTCAAACTCACAAAGATGAATACATATGAGAGATGTGTTTAGTACTTAGTAGAGTTTAACACTGCTGCACGTGATAAAGTTTTAGCATTAAATTACCATATATATATGTTTATTTTCACTGAAACATTGTGACCAATGCTTTTAAGTGCTGCAGACTTGGTCTATGGGTTGTGGTATATTATATTTAATATGATATATAAGCATATTTTTAAAAACACAAAATATGACATTGTTACATTTTACAAATGTTACATGTTACACTATTTGTTAAAAGTTGTTTGTTAGTAACAAAAATAGGAAGGTGATCATTTTCTATGAAACAATTGCATAATATAGGAGAAATAAAGTGTTGCATGTTGAAACTTAAACATTTCCTAGCTTTTTAAGTTACTGCGAGCATTCTTTATTATCTCACCCTCTAATTAACGTGAAACCGTGAACATTTAGTAATTAAGAAGTGCTTTTTAAACTGGTAGCCCTTCAGACTATACAGTACCTATGAAGTTCCGTAGATAACAGTTCCAGAAAGGTTGGTTGCCATGGATATAAGGAGTACGAAGTCCTGGAGAAGGTGATTTACTTGTTTTAACTAAGTGAAATGGAAATAAGTGCAAAAGGGGATTAGGGTTTTCTAGAAAAGGTGTTTGGATTCAGAGATCAGGGTTAATATTTGGAGGGTATAAAGCTTGGATCGTGACCCCATTTCCATATCACTTTTTTCTGAAAACCACAAAGACTTTTTCCCCAATAAAATTAGTTTTTTAATGACATTTGTTACAAATACAGAATTAGTGACAAATTGCGCCATCTTTATGTCTTTATATTGCTAGATATATATTTATAGCTAGATTTATATTTCAGAAAGTGAAAGTATAGAATACTGTTGTTTAGGATTGTGTGTTTTGCATTTTAATTTTTACAAATGATTTAGTAATAATAGGAATTTAATTAAAAACATTTTTTTTTTAAATCACTAATATATTCATTTAATCAATTACTAGATATTTGAGACTAGTAATTGACCCCTCAAATGGGGTCATGACCCCAAGGTTGAAAAATAACTGGCATAAAGTCTGTGGACAAGGGGAGGAGCTCTAATTCAAAACAGCCTGTTCTAAAAGTAACATTTAGATGCTCTGCATGCTGTTAACTTATAGTGGACCAGTGTCTGTCAGTTACACTAAACATACTGGTTTCAAGCACTGGTTTCCACAAGCTGTCAGTGGAGGGACACATTGTATCAATCAAGCTGTCTATGGTTTGTAAAGTATCGTATTTGCATCGTGGAAATAACATATTAGCAAAAGAAAATAAAGTGTAATCAAACATAGACAACTCATATCTGTTTTTAGTCCTATAGTTAATTTAAAATTAAATGTTAATATAATACACTGTTACTTTTTTATTTTTTACCCTGAATTAAAACATTTAGTTTGGCAGAACCAATTAACTGACTTCAGTTTATGTGGAACTGTAATAAATAGTTTTACTGCTACTGAGTGAAGAAGTATTTAAAAAAAAAAAAAAAAAGAGCCCTCGCAGATTTAATGTCAAACATGCAATTGATGATAATGTAATAAATAATGATAAGGCAATAACTTGCCAGTTAATCACAGAAAATTGTGTGATTTGTCAGATTAAACACTATAATCAGCATTATTATTAACTTGTGGCGTAAGTTAAGTGTGTTGTTGTGTATATCAGTGAGTGGAAGGAACTGCGGCTTTATACACGTGCTGCTGGATTTGTTCATTCCTAAACAGTAAACACAGCTCCGGATGTGTTCGGATTTCCACAATTTAATAAATGTTGTTGGGTTTTCAAGTTAAAAAATGATAATTGTAGATTTGTGACTTCTTATCAGACAAGTAAACACACATTGTTTGGAAAAATAAGCTTCTACTGCAAATTGGTGTAGAAACTGATTCAGCAAATAATTACATAATGTAGATCTGAACAAAACACACAGATCATCTGATATATATTTTAAACCACAAGGAATATTCCACGTTAGTACTAGCGTTGCTTAAAAAAGTTTTAGTACCAGCATGATATTTACTGTAAAAAAAAAAAAAAAAAAAAAGAAAACATTGTACTTTGCTTTGCTTTTTTGGAGAACAAAATGCACTGTAACAGTCCAAACTCAAAAAATAACAAGGCTCACTAAAAAAAAAAAAAAAAACATGATATGCAGAAATGAATACAACAAACATTTGCTTTCAATTTATCCACATTTCTTTCTTCACACCATCAGTCTTTGTGTGATTCTTCTGTGAATAAAAAATGTGAGGACTTCCCATTATATACAATTAATGACTATTTATCACTGGGGATGGAAGTAATCCCAAACTATATTTCAAATTGCATATTTAACACAACACCCACCTGCAGCACCGTTGAGACCTTTGAACTGCATACTAACTATATACCCGGCATAGGTCTACATGTTTCATGAGGAACACGTTTCATGGCAGTTTTCCATCTACAGGATTATTGTAGTGATGTCTAGTACAGTTTTTATTTGTATTATTATTGTTTTATTCACTATTGATTTTGTTTCACTAACTCTGGGAATACTTACTGTACATACTTAGTCTGCGTATTTAACCTTTTGAACTTAAGGGCAGCGGTGGCCTTACACTGAAGGAAGTGGGTTTGTAACCGGGGGGTCGCCGGTTTGAATCCATCATGAGCCACCACTGTGGGAGAAAATCCCTTAAACCTACTGGTAATTGTTTCCAGGACTCTCTTGAAAAAGAGATTCTTAATCTCTGTTAGATTTTCCTGGTTAAATTAAGGTAAAAACAGAACAACAATTCTCAAGTGAATATCAAATGAACAATAGGATACATGAGACCAATTTTTCCTTTTTAAAGTGCAAAAAGTGCCACGTTGCAAATAGAACGTAAAAACAGAGACTAACAAATCATGCCATCATCATGATATTCTTTCTATCCTTGCGCAAACTTTATATAACACAGGTTTTTTTTTTTAAAAAAAAACATCAAATTAGAACAGTCTACACAGCCCTGATTAAAATATGTTATTTTTCATCAAAATCAGCATTTCTACTTTTTCAAGAAGCAATTGAGAGTTTGAAAACACATGCTCATGATCATCCTTTATGGATCACATGAACCATTAGAAATGAGGCTTTTTGATTTGTCACTGATTTCTTCAATACAACATTGCATCTCAAATGTTACAATAAAAAATGCATTAACACGTCATCAATAGTGTAAAAATAAGCACTCTATATGCAGCTTGCTTAAGGAAGAAATGTGACAATACCCTAATTATTATGAAAATTAAAACATTTAATAACTTGTAAATAATGCAACAAAAGTGCTGAGCCCAAAATATAATTAAAAAAAGTAATAAAACCCAAATTTTACATCTGATCAATAATGTAAGAAGATGCTGAGCCCAAAATGTAAAAACATCTTGTAATGTTATCACATTATAGGACAGGCATAATACAGTATGTTTCCCCTAATAGTTTAAGTATTTTATTACATAGAGTGAGTTAATTATTTAATTTAAGGGGTTATTGCTTCAGTGTAGTGTTGTATCATACACAAATGTGTAAATATAGTTGAAGCTTTTTGGTGAACCTTGACATTTTTGGTAATTTTTTTTAATTATTACCTCAGTTCAATTTCAGCTCATTCTATAACTGATAATAAATAGTAATAAAATTATTACACTATTATGGGAACAATATTTTGCTGTCCCATTAACGTAATAATAATAATGTAACAAGTTGTTACATTTTGGGCTCAGCATCTTGTTACATTATTGACCAGTTATTACATTAAGTTTTAATTAAAAAAAATATATATATATTTTTAAAGAATAATTTAGATCTTGTTACATTTTGGGTCATTGATACATATCAGGCTCAAACAAAGCTCAAGCTTCCTTTTATTAACATAGCATCTCATTTAACTAAGTTGTTGTAAGATGTCTCTGTCATGTTGTGTGGATGTGGACCCAAATGCAGAGACAGATGAAAGCAGCAGGCAGGGATAATTTTGGTTATTCTTGTCCATATTTATTTATTTAACAACAAAAATTCAAAAACCCAAAGAAGGTAACAGGGAAAACTGAAAAAGCACTCTGTGCTCCTGCAGGTAATTTTATTAATTTGTACACAGCTTAAAATATTTGAATCTCATTCACATGCCGATTTTGATAATGATTTACTTATTGTAGTTAACTGTCCACGTTGGTAATTTTCCCGCTTTATGCATTTGAGATTAATGGTGGAGCAGACACAGCTGTCAGTGATTACTGTGATTACTGCTGGCATCGTTCCCTCTCCTGTGTGGCACAAGATACGAGTGTGAAACACTGTTACCTGCTGTAATCAAAGCGAGGATGAGAGATCACAGCACACAAGTACGGGAGCGAACTAATAGTGCAGCCGCACAAGGCTGTTATTAGGTTACGCTGTGAGAGAAAAGTCAGAATCAGATGAATTTTATTGCTAGTTAGAATTTAAAACAACACAACTTGGTGGATGGTGTGAAAAAACTAAAAGAAACCAGAAACACAATAATAATAATAATAATAATAATAATAATAAATATAAGAATGTAGCATCTTATTGTATCATTGTTGTTAAACATTGCCGTTTAACGACAATTTCCTCTCTGTTTCTGTCTGTTTAAGACACTTTTAGGCTACTAAAAAGTCCTCCTCACCACTCCTAACAGTATTTCACCTTAGGAGCTCTCTTAGTGCCTGATTTGTGAATTACTTTTGTCCTAACAAGATACAATTCTGAGAAAAATCTTAAAATTTGAGGAATTTTAAGATTTTTCAAAAAGTGACATCACTCAGAGCTACTTTTAGCCTGTGGATGTTTTGTCAATACGGGCACTGGAACACAAAGAGTTAACACAAGAGATCAGCCTTCGAAAACAAAATAAACACAGACTCTCCAAAAAACTAAAAGAGAACCACAAGGGCTACACACAAACGTCACAGATCCTGAAATGATCAGAATAATTAAAACAAATACAAATTCAAACTGAATGAGCTAAAACAATCTATAGCTACCAAAGAAGCAGAGTAACTTACCATAATTATTAAAACAAAAGCAACGGGCATGCTTGATATAATTCATCTTTAAAAGCTATATCAAAAAAGAAAAAGCTTTTTTTCTCCCAAAAACATACAGTTTGAAGCCAGGAAGCCCTTATTTCATTTCTCTGCATTGAACAAAACACATGTGTAAAAAAATAGGAATTAGAAAAACAAATACTTTATTTATCCCAGGGGGAAAATACTTGTGTTACAGAGGCTCGAGAAAATAATACAAATAAAAAGAATAAACACTGTTCACGGCCACCATCGTTATACTTAAGCTGGGTGCTATGTCACCCGCTTCAGTTTCTCCACACTTGTCACCAGACTGGCTGAAGGGATTTCACAACTATAATACCACATCTCAATCTGAAACAGTCGACTCTTCCCCACCCCTTCCATTTTCCTACCCTGACTCCTTCTTCCCTGTTCCCTTTCCCCCCCCACCTAGTTGTAACACTGCCCTCTCTTTTCATATTCTCCCTTTAATAAAGTTTTTCTTACCCTTCGTTGGGGAGGGCTGATGATGGTCACAATTATGCAATAAAATAAATTAATTTATTTAATTGCTGTTGTAAAAAGATTGTAGTGTTTACCTTCGACAGCACGGTTAACATTAAAGAAGGCAAAAAGAAAGAAAAATGTACATAATTAAGTAAGACTGTTGATTAAATAAGGATAAAAGTGACAGAGTCGTACCTTTCTATCTGTAACGTTATCTGACTTTGGCCTGACCTCAGGTTGGTTTGTGTCTCTGAATGGTTGGGAAAACGATGCGTCGTCTTGCAGCTGCTGTAACCTCAGTGACGGCCTATGCAAGTTGTACAGAAGTTATGAAGTGTGGAACTAATTTTCAAGAGCCTTGAGGAAGTGCATTAAGTTTACTGAATGTCAGCAACCGAGGATGTCAGCAAGTGTGAAACATTTAGATCGAAAACATTTGGTGTAGGCTTCACAGTGTCCCCTCCACCAATGGAGAAAGACGTGGTAATGTGAAGAAAGGCCAGATAAGGCAGAACAGAGCAGGCCACCCATTGCAGTCCAACATGCGGAGGGCAGATGTACGTCTCCGGTGCACAGAGGTACTCAGAGTACAAAAGCTTGATCTAAATAAGAGCCAGCTGATGCTGCTGTTTTCTGCTCACACCCTGCCCTCTCCTCCTTTGCTCCTCCATCTCCAACTTGTCTTTGCAGGTTTCCAATACTAATCCCCTCGCACTGTTTGACCTTTGACTCTGTGCACGTCATTTTTTAAAGATCGCTCCCTCCCACTTTGGCTTTGGTTTGAGCAGGTGTATGTGTGGCAGATCCCGGGAGAGCAGGTATAATATAAATCCATAGCTGCTCTGACATGTCACGGTCTCTGGTTCCTATTTGGTCTGATGCCCTGCAATCAGTCACTCTTTTTTCCCCCATCCTCCCTCGTTCCCATTCTTTCTTCACTATCTTCAGACTTTCCCAAGCAAAGTAACTATATGCGTTACTGTTAAAAAAAAAAAAAAGTTGCTATATGTCAAATAATTCACATTTTTTAGATGCTTGTGTCGTTGTGAGGTGCTTCATTAAATTTGAGTTGCTTACAACGGATGTCGACAAAGTCTTCACTCCTGGATATAATGAACACTTCACATGCACATTCTTGCCTTTGACCACAATTCATTTAAAGTAGTGTTTGTTGTATCGCCACCTTAAAAATGCCAACTTTTCATCGGACTGCTCCAAATCTGTAGTGGTTGTGTGTGTGGCGCGTGTGCTGGCGCATGTGTAAAAACACTGGTTCTGATTGGCTACCATGAAACATGACGCCGCCTTAGCCAATCATAATCGCTCACCTTGTTTTTAACCCACCTCCTCACTACAGCTGCGTATGAAGCCAGGGGTGCTTTGGATAACAGTTTATTCAATCAATGCATGGAACGCACCGCATTTAACGTTCAGTAACGTTAATGGCGTAAAAACTAATTAGCTAGATTACCCCATTACTGAAAAAAAAAAAAAAACGCCGTTACTTAACGCCGTTATTCCTAACACTGATTATATCTAATGTTAACATATTTTCCTTTGTGGAAGCAGCAGTGTTAATGTGACATGTGGATAACACGAGCTGATAAGACAAGTATTAACTTGGACATCTTGTACCACCAGCAGCGCTTCTCCTTTCATCTCTACTCATATCGGCTCAATCAGTGAAACGGTTTAGTGTGGAAATGTGTTTCTCACTACAAACAGTCCGCTGCAGGGCACAAATACACATGTACACACACTGAGGAGGACAAAAAAAAGCATCTGTTTTAAATTCACTCAAGAAACGAAGTGATAATGTAGTCAGTGGGATTTACAAGAGTTTTAATTTGAGGCTCGTGCAATGCAGCACATTGTTGTCTTGTTCTGAAAAGCGTCTTTTGCCACTGCATGTTTTGCTACTTTCAGAAGTCAACGTCAAGTAGATGTTGTTGAATGGCAGAACAACCATTAAAACAACAATGGCCACGTGGGAGCTTTAATTCCTCTTTAAAGTGGAATAAAAGTGAATTCCTCTTGAACCTGACCTTGTAAACACTTAATTTGTAATGCTAATTTAATTCAAAATTAAACTTGATTCAGAATCAGGTGGCTGGTTTATTCCGTTTTTAATTCCGAATTAAATAATTCCTCTTCCTTGTACACAGTTATCAACACTAATTCCACTTTTAGTTAATTCCAGTTGTTCTGTGCTTGCGCGACTTGCGGTGATGACGCGCTGGTAATCCAACATGGTGGCCTGGAATGGAGCCGACACTATTTAATGAGAGCCTTAAACGAAATGGATTTCATGAATAAAGGGGATGAAAGAAGGCATAAACATACAGAGATTAACACGGACACAGCCGACAATAAAAGGTGTGTTTTTTTCCCAATAGATGTGATACATCATGTTCTCCCCCTGTCCAATCAGAGCCTTCCCAACCCCCAGACCTAAAGCAGAATGAATTAAAACCGAATAAACAGGTTTTCCATGTAAACCTCAGTTTGGGAATTACTATTTCCATGTAAACACAAAGCAGAACACTTTAATTCCAAATGATTTAATTCAGAATAACTAATTATAATATAATAATGTGTATTTTTGAAATACACTTTTGATAGCTTTTATACATGCTTATCTGGTAGGATTCAAAGGTCTGACCTTTGGTAGAAGTAAGGAGACTTCAGGACTCCAAAAAAGTAATTCCCAGTACATACGTACATTTGAGAATTTACATTTCAGATCTTTTTAGTGTCAAACTCAAGGTCTTTAAACTGTTGCTTCTCCACCTCGGTCTGCCTTTTTCTTCTTGCTTTGCTGTGTAACTGTTGTGCCTAACGCCGCGATGGAGACTTCTACTGGAACGTCCGCTGTTGCAATTGGTATGTGAATGCGCCGGACTTCGGTCAACATATAAACTTCCTTTACAGGGCCAGGAGAAGGAGAAAAGATTCACTGGATGACAATACGCTCAAAGATGATTATAGATTTTGGACCAAATGATGCCAAAAACCCCCCCCCGTACATACTACATAATGAACTGGTTCACCTAAAAAACAACCATTTTTAAACAGGAGAGATTTCATGTAGGTCTCATTTTTAATGACTTTGATTACGTGGCAACCAGGGAAAAGAATCAGGCCTCAAACCTTCTGATCTTTCTTTTCAAAGTCTGGCAACTAAAAGCCGGGAGATGTTTCCAGGAGCCCGAGGCCATCCAGAGAATGATCTAATCCTCTATGTACCTTGCTGTGTTTTAAATCGGACGAGGTCAACAGAGGGCCTGTCCATCACAGCGAGGGAGATTTTACTCTGAACTGACACTACGGCAACATTTCACTCTGACAGTCCAGGACAAGGGCCAGCCCGCTGCTGACAACATGCCAGCTTTTATTGGACAGCTTCAGGTGGCCACAGCACCACTACTGTTTAAATACAGGCTGTCTTCACACAGGCGAGGTATTTGGCAGTCTGGCATGCATACAGTCATGTTACGCACAATTAGTGTGTGTTACACATGCTTTAGAAAATGTCCTGCCCTGTTAGGATCAAGATCCAATTATCTGTGGTAAAGTTCTATACTGGAATATTACTTTATTAACACAACTGGACATGAAAAGCAACACAGCACAGACATTATATACACTGTTGTTCGTTCCCGTACAACGGAGGTCAAGAAAGCTATATATGCAGGGTTTAACATGGCAGGAAATTGAAAACAACAGACAGATTTACTTCAGATTCTTTCAGACGTGCCTGCTGGGCTCCAAGGAACACACACGATGAGCTGACCTCAGTGGCATTTTAAAAGTGTAAAAAAAAATCTTGATCGATGGTCCAAGGTTTTGATAAACTTCAATTAATTATATTCTGTTTTCTTCTAGCTTGAGTTTGTATTAAAAAACACACACACAAAATTACCAACACTCATTAGCCTTTGCTCTCAGCACCAAGCTAATTACCACGCTTTGATTGTGTGTCAGAGATTTCACTGTCATCCACGATGATAGCGCCGGCTGTTCAAAGAGTCACAATTGTTGTGCAGCATTGCACTGCCATGTGTCATCATGTGTATGCAGAAATGTTTGGACGTCTTGGATGTTGAAGTTGTTTGCGCCGGGTTCACTAGCATGTTCCTGAGTGTCTGTTTACATTTAGTATAAACTATCCGATACATCCTGTTGACAAACTCATTTTCGTTCCCATATTTTGTACAGTAGCATGCTTTGAAATGTATTCCGTCTGACTCACAAGCTTGTTGCTCAACACAGTCTCCTTTGCTGAATCAGTGTTACAGTTAATTATGGGATGACATTTATTTTATTGGTTGATTATTTTTTTCTCTTTTCTTTTTAATGGGTTTACCTGATTAGAACCCATGTTCCCAAAGGGGGGTACGGGTACCCCCAGGGGTACGCAAACTGTCATGGGGGTACATGAATACAAAACAAACATTGAAAACTAGAATATAAATTTTATGTATAATATATAATTATTATTATTATATTTTGTCCCTTAACAGGATAGGTAAAATTCAGAGACAAATTTCACCATAGGGCTATACATTGTATGTGACATTACATCAGTGGTTCCCAACTTTTATGGGTCGTGACCCCATTTTAATATCACAAATTTCTGGTGTCTCCAGAGACTTTTGTTTTATCTTTCTCGAAATAGCTTTTGATAATGTTCGTTGTGCACAAAGTGAAAAGATTCCCCTCATACTGCATTTTATTTGAACTAGATTTATATTTGAAAAAGTGAAAGTATAGAATACAGTTGTTTAGGATTGTTTTGTGTGTGGTGTTACAATTTTAAAAATAATATGAATTAAAACATTTTCAAAAGTTATCTTTAACAAGTATTGTTTTATTATTGTGAATTATTAGACATTTCAGGGGACCCCATTTGAATTCCATTATATTTTTATGTTTTTGATATATATATAAAAATCAGACTATTCAGTATTTTGCCCCTGAGTGAAAATAAAGTTTGACACCCCTGCACTAGAGGTTGAAAAATAGAGGGTTGAGAATTGTTTATTTTTTTGAAAATAATCTACTGTATGTTAAAGTGTTTGTCTGAAGTAACTTATTTCAATCCCGCGACTTATTTTGTTTCCATTTACATGAAGCCAATACATATGATTTTAATACGTTTGTGTTATTTAAGTATAAATTTGTAGCATTTAAACTATTTTTTCTACAATATATAATATTGTTTGAGGGGAGGAAAAAATAAGTAATTTTTCCTTTGTGAGCTATTGTAATATGCTTGTCTGAGCCCGTTGATGTACAGTATATGTAGTTCACTGAGGTTAGGAATGTTGCATAGGACAAATGCTATACCTACCTCCCAGTGTGGGTCTGTGTTTCTACATAAAGCCTGGGACTAACTACAGTTAATTTTTATACACTTGTGGCTAACAGGAGCCAGATGTAGCTGCCCACAGGGAGCTTACCATTGAAACACTCATTCATTTCTTTTTTTTTCTACTATCTTTTATGAGATGTGTGCATGTATGTTTGTAAAGTGTTTGCACATAATTACTGCACACCTTGCCAATCAGCCACGAATTGTTGCATTGGTTGTCTATCCGGTTACGAAGCTGGTATGAGTTTGCTTCGCTGTGCTGCAGCAGCAACAGGGGCAGGACATTCCCTGTTTCGATGACAGGGCGTGGGAGGGATGAGATCAAGGATTTCATCACATGAAGATAAACGAGAAACACTGAATCAGAGGTCTCACTGTTTTTTGGATGCCTGATCTGGCCAGTGGACATAGTGCGATTTGTGAAACTTATGTGAGCGGTGAAGCAAGAACATGAAACACGCTGCACACATGTGTCTAAATATAAGCTTAATGTTTGAATTTGTGAGTATATGAACTGACAATCAAACCTTCAGAGGAATGCTCACATCTGTAGTAAAGTACATGACAGTTATCAAGCCATTGTCTTCTGACCAAAGACCCATATTAATGCTAAAAAGGGGAGCAGAATGCAGGAGTAGAGACTGAGAAAGAGCAGAGAGTGTTAATTGAAAGCGAATGTGTCTCCTCTGGCTGCTAGACAGAGATGGGCTGGGGTCCCAGTTGGCTTACACTTCAAAGGACCCCGTCGGTCTGTCTTGAGCGCACCTGCAGTCAGTTAAACCCCATTCTCATCACTCAGGGTGTGGAGGGACCTCTCTTACAACTGGGAGCCCTCACCACACATCCTTTTGCCAAAAGACCATAATGGCTCAGGCTCAGGAATTCAGCTTAAAATGCCAGGTAGCTCACACAACTCTCACTACAGAGCAATGTGCTGATCAGATAATGGGAATGCATGCAAAGCATCCTTATAGCAGGACTGCTGTAGCTTTAGTGACAAGCCCCGTGCTCATTCCAACTCAGTCACTGGAATCTGGACGGAGAGATTTCAAGAACATTACATTTTCGAGGTTGCATGTTGTCACTAAATCTAGGAACATTTTCATCCAAACTTCTTTCGAGATGAATCCAGGGATAATCTTTAAAGTAAATTATTCTATGAGTCTATCCTTTTATGTCTTTACATGTCTCAAAAATTCTTATTCCAAAAATACATTTGGTAATTTCTTACAGTCTCACAAAAGCTTGATCATTTCCATCCAAGAGGAAAAATATAAAAACCAACAACACACCATCAATCTCGTCTAATAAAAAAAGAAAATGTAGATTTAGTTCTCTTTTAATCTTCTTTAGTAATAGCAGATCCTTTATGTGTATTGTATATAACAGTGTACAGTGCAGACAGCTTATCAGTCTTTCCTGCTGAGTTTACAAAAGCAGGATTTACTTTGACATAGTTGTGGCAGAATCACAATGTGCACAGTGATCTTTCTGAAATTGGAGGCCAGGGACCCCTTGGGCATTGATTTTTTTTTTGGTTTTCAAATTAAAAGTCTCTCATAGAAGTAATCAAAAAACTGTGTGTGACTCTGTTATTGTCTCTAAATGTGAGCAAACGACCGGTAGCCTGCACTGGTTGTTTCCCGGATACCTAGTGTGGGAGGGGCCTCTAATTTAACAAAAAATATTTTGATAACAGAGCAATTTGTCAAATAAATAACACAAACTAAAAATGGTTTGTTTGTGGCTTGAATTTACACTTTCAGAATAAGTTTAGTTGAGTACACACAAAGGATAAAACAAAAATGTAGATCCCGGTTGCATAAGTGTATTTAAACTAAAATGTGAATTTCATAGTGCAGGATCCAACATCAAAGCCACATTTGTCATGGATTGAAAAAGGCTTTCATGATATTTTTTACTCAGGTTGTCCAACATGATGGTCAACTGCCATGAGTTTTATATATCTACTCTTTCTCCATCCAACCCAGAAATAAAAGTGACACATAAAGCAAAAATGACTGTCTCAGGGTTAATTTTAGTGATTTGTTTTGCCACCATGTGACCAACTACTCATGACCCGGAGTTAACGCCACTTCAACAGATCCCCATTAAAACAGGAAACTACTCAGCACAAACTCAGTTCTACTACGCAGATGGAGCAAGAACAACGTCTTTTCTGTTAAGGTAATTTTCAATCTAGATTGGTTTTGGTTATCTTATTTATTTGAATAACTTGTGAGAAATCAGAAAAGAGGTCCATGAAGTCAGAGGATATTTTCAGTCATGTATCTGTCAATGTCCAAAAGTGCTGACATAAAATTCTGACAGTTGATGCCATATCACCTTCTAAGTATTTCCATTTGACTCTTTCTTAATCATTATACAGTATTTTTGCCTCACAAACATTGGAGCTGTGTTCATCACATTGTAATTGATTCGTGCCTAAACTATCATTATTTTGTTGGCAGTGTTTGTTGACATCCTAATATGGAAAACCTTGTCAAGTGATTGATGAGGTGAAACATTTGATCTACAACTGCATTTTTATTCTCCTGCAAACTCTTGTAATATTTGTTCAACATTATCTATACACTCCTCTTTTAACCATTACTTTAAGCTGGTGAAGGACTTTAAGTGCCACAGTGAACTGAAGCACAATGGTGTTGGGGGAACTTTGATAAAGGTTCACCTTTTTATCTCAAATTGGTTGAAGGTGTGGAGCTTGACAATCGATGGTTAGGATACCGTTTTTCCATAAAACAATAACGATAGGTGGCCTTGTGGTTGAGCGGGCTTTTAATCGGAGGGTCACCGGTTCGAATCTCACCCATCACTGTGGGAAGTTGAGCAAGTCCCTTAACCCCCAATTGCTCCCTGGGCCAAGCCACACCTTGGCTGCCCACTGCTCCCCTGTGATTGGTCAAATGCAGAGAACAAATTTCATATATATATATATATATATATATATATATATATATATGAAATATGTATACACATATATGACAGTAAATAACGATGAAAGCTTAAAAAAAGGATTCAGGTGGGTGCCCCATGGTGAGCACATGCATTATTGGGCCTCAGGGTTTTGTTGAGCACAGGCTGAAAATTAGACAGTGTTCATACCATTATCCAGACAGACGAAAGGTGCTTGATAATCCAATCCCCACACATAGAAACTGGCTTTTGGGAAATAGACACTCGCCTCTCTGGTGGAAAGAAAATTAGTTGCAGCTTCTTCACTAAGTAAAGCAAAGTACTTTTGCTGTAATTGCGCCCTTTCCATTGACATTGCCTACATTGCACCACACGGCTTGTTCTTTCGGTCACAACCCAAAGCTAATCACCATAAGTGAGGGGAGGAACAATGATCGCCTGATAAGTCAACCTCTTAATCCTTCTCTCACTCGTGAAGAAGTTCCAGAGTTACTTGAATTTTTTGACTTGGGGTAGGACGTCATCCCCAACATGGAAAGGGCACTCAACCCTTCCCTGGTTAAGGACTTTTGACTCAGATTTAGGTGATGATTCTCATTCGGCTTACTTAACACTCGGCTGAAGGTCACAACCTGATGAAGCCATCAGGACCACATCATCTGCAAAAAAGCGGTGACCCAATTCTGAGGTCACCAAACCGGACCCCCTCGATGTCCTGGCTGCACCTAGAAATTCTGTCCATTAAAGTTATGAACAAAATCTGTGACAAGGGGCAGCCCTGCAGTCAAACCCTCACTGAAAACGAGCCTGATTTACTGCTGGCAATGCAGACCAAGCTTTGACGCCAATCATACAGGTCCCTCACACGACTCCCCGAAGGACATGGCAGAATGCCTGCTTTAAGTCCACAAACCACATGTGAACTGGTTGAGCAAGCCCCCATGCACCCTTGAGGACCCTGCTGATGGTCTAGAGCTGGTTCACAGTTCCACGACCAGGACGAAAACCGCATTGCCTCTCTTAGATACGAGGTTTGACTATTCAGCGGACCCTCCTCTCCAGTACCCCTGAATAGACTTTAACAGAGAGGCTGAGGAGTGTGATCCCTCTATAGTTGGAACACACCATACAATCTCCCTTCTCAAAAGGCAGGACCACCACCTTTCTCTGCCAATCTAGAGGCGCTGCCCACGATGTCCAGGGCCTGGAGGAAGGTTTCATTAAACCACTGAAAAGCGTTTTAACTACCTCGACAACCTCAGCCCCAGAGATAGGACCCACTCCCAAGTTTTGATGCCATGCTTCCTCACTGGAAAATGTGTTGGTGGGATTGAGGATGTGTTCCTAGTTTTCCTTTTCCGATCCACAATGTACCAAGTCGAGGTCAGGAGCGCACCATCCCGTTCACACAATCTTGACAGTGCACTGCTCTCCCCTCCTGAGATGTCGGATGGTGGTCCTGAACCTCTTTGTAGCCATCTGGAAGTCGTTCTGGATGACTTTCCCAAACTAATCCCACACCCCAAGTTTTTGCCTCGGCAACCACAGTGGCTGCAATCTGCTTGCCCGATCAGTACCTGTCTGCTGCTTCCGAAGTGCCAGGTGGGACTCCTTCTTGTTGTCGGTGATTGTGGTCAGTGATCTGTGTTGTGGCCGTAATGACATGGATAAGCTAATCATAAATGTATTTATACCTGTTACTATGTGACTGATCTGAAAACAGGAAGTCCTGTGTCCATCGATTCAATCTACAGTATGTAGATTAAAGTAATTAAAATTGATAAAAAAAAAAAAAATAAATCAACTGGCCTACCCCAAACCCTGCAAATCTTACCTTTATGCCCTCATTACCCCAGGTGCAGCATTTAAAAACAGCAGTCGCTGTTAATATTTCTCCCTCTGAGATGGTCGCTAGACTGGACCCTGTACATCAGGGCAAACTTTTCCCTCCAAATGACAAGGAGGCACTTGACTCTGTTATTGTTTATGAAGAGAAATCCAGGGTCAAGTTCACAGGCAGGGAGAGAAAGTCTGTTCCAGCTCGGCCCCCAGTAGACAGAGCATAACTCAGCCATGTTTGTGCTACCCTAATTCCTTTTGATTTAGTAAAAAGGTGATGTGGAGCTGAGCTCCAGCACAGTGCTTTGCTTCCTCTCCTAACCTCACAGTGCCTAACAAACTCGTACGCACTCGGCTCCTTGTGTCGTTTTATATCAATGTCCAGAAAAACTATGAAAACATGGCTTTTTCTGACTGCTGCAGGCTGCCTGGCAAGCTTTAAGCACAAATACAAATGTCTCTAAAAGGAGCTTAGCTTAAACAGCAGCTTTGGCATAAACACTGGAGCTGTTTTCTCAAGCTTTTGATGAAACACCACTTTGCAACAGCCATTGCTAATTCTAATGGTTTCAATTCCGACTGGGATTTTCTTGATTTGTTTACTTGGTTTGTATTAATGAGGTCAGCTCGATGGACTGGAGTGCAGCCTTCAATTGCACACATTTTCAGAGCTCCATGATGACAACAAACAGAAGCAGCAGAGCTGTCCAGGAACTAAACAGTTTTTAAAGTATCTTTAGGTGCCTAAAAGCATCTTTTGTCTACCTTGAAGCGCTGACAAACGTGGATAACCCTGAAGTTCATATGAAGACACGCAAACAAATGTGGGAAGAAAGGTAAGGTGGGCATCTGAGGCTCCCTCTCTCTTTGTGTGTGTGTGTGTGTGTGTGTGTGTGTGTGATTCCATGACTTTCTCAGCACTCTGTCTTTCACATGTGGTTCATATTTGAGCCACAGTGCTGTTCCACTGGACGATTTGGCTCTGTTCTGCTGATCCCACATTCACTGCTTTTAACTTTGACTTTCACTTTTGCCGTGCCTTACATTCAGCTTAGTTTTAACTCCTTATATAAACTCATATGAGTAATGTATAGCATTAGCTATATCTGGTAAACTCATCCATACACATAAAATTACAAATCAGCCACATCAGTAAAATGATAGTGTAAAATCTTTTAAAAATGTTTTTTCCTTTTGGATTTAGACTATATCTGTTCTTAATTGTAATAGAAAAATCACAGAGAAAAATCTGTCTTGACATGCTCACAATCCACAGTTCAAAGCTGAAGTACAACCCCTGGCAAAAATTATGGAATCACCAGTCTTGGAGGATGTTCATTCAGTTGTTTAATTTTGTAGAAAAAAAGTAGATCACAGACATGCCACAAAACTGAAGTCATTTAAAATGGCAACTTTCTGGCTTTAGGAAACACTAAAAGAAATCCAGAAAAAAAAATTGTGGTAGTCAATAACAATTGCTTTCTTAGATCAAGCGGAGGGGAAAAATAATGGAATATGGAATCACTCAATTCTGAGGAAAAAATATGGAATCATGACCAAAAAACAGACAAAAAAACACTACAACACACCATGAGTACTTTGTTGCACCACCTCTGGCTTTTATAACAGCTTGCAGTATCTGAGGCATGGACGTAACGAGTGACCAACGGTACTCTTCATCAATCCGGCTCCAACTTTCTCTGATTGCTGTTGCCAGATCAGCTTTGCAGGGTGGAGCCTTGTCATGGACCATTTTCTTCAATTTTCAATTGGATTGAGATTTGGACTATTTGCAGGCCATGACATTGACCCTATGTGTCTTTCTTCAAGGGAAGTTTTCACAGTTTTTGCTCTATGGCAAGATGGATTATCATCTTGATAAAGGATGTCATCATCCCTAAACATCCTTTCAATTGAGGGAATAAGAAAAGTGCCCAAAATGTCAACATAAACTTGTGCATTTATTGAAAATGTAATGGCTGTGGTGACGTGCGGTCAGGGTAGGCAAGGTAGGCAGTGCCTACCCAAGGGTGAATTGATATTTTGATTATTTGTTTTATATTTATATATATATATATATTTGATAAGGGCATTGAGATTACTTTGTTGTAAATTGCTTCATACAAATAAAGTTGATTTGAATTGAATTAATACTTGCCAGCAGAAACATATCAAATTGTCATTGGTGGTCTCGATTTGCAACGTGCCTCCCCAACCCTAGTGGTCACGGCATGCCACTGAATGGCTGCCAGCTCCGCTATGCCTTTACCTGACATGCAGCCTCATATCATCAATGACTGTGGAAATGTACGTTTTCTTCAGGCAGTCATCTTCACAAGTCTCATTGGAATGGCATCAAACAAAAGTTCCAACATCATCACCATGCCCACTGCAGATTTGTGATTCACCACTGAATATGACTTTCATCCAGTCATCCACAGTCCATTCATTGTAACCCTGCTCTTTTCTGTTTAGGTGTTAATGATGGCTTCCGTTTAGCTTTTCTGCATGTGAATCCCATTCCCTTTAGGCGGTTTCTTACAGGTAGGTCACAGTTGTTGACTCCAGTTTCCGTCCATTTGTTCCTCATTTGTTTTGCTGTGCATTTTCTGTTTTCAAGACATATTGCTTAAAGTTTTCTGTCTTGACGCTTTGATGTCTTCCTTGGTCTAGCAGTATGCTTGCCTTTTACAACCTTCCCATGTTGTTTGTACTTGGTCCAGATTTTAGACACAGCTGACTGTGAACAACCAACATCTTTTGCAACATTCCGTGACCACTTACCTTCTTGAAGAAGTTTGATGATCCTCTCCTTTGTTTCAACTGATATCTCTTGTGTTGGAACCTTGATTCATGTCAATCTGCTTTGTGCAACAGCTCTCCAAGGTGTGAGCACTCCTTTTTAACTGCAGACTAATGAGCAGATTTAATCTGATGCAGGCTTTAGTTTTGGAAATGGAAACTTAACAGGGTAGTTGTTATTGACTGCCACATTGATTTCTTTTAGTGTTTCTTAAAGCCAGAATGTTGCCATTTTAAAGGACTTCAGTTTTGTGGCGTGTCTGTGATCTACTTTTTTTCTTCAAAATGAAACAACTGAATGAACATATTCCAGAACTGGTGATTCCATAATTTTTTTGCCAGGGGTTGTATACAGTTTTTAATATCCTGCAGGCCAGACTAGAGACTTTTGATCCTATTTAGGCCCACAAACCTCATATTTGACACAGCTGTGTTTCCAGACCTTTCCCATGTAACCCTTTATCCTTTTTTGTTATATATTGCAAGTACTCCTTATAATTCATGTTATCCATTGCTTATTTGTGTCAGCAGGCTCATCTAAACCCTTTCCTGTGTCTGGTCCATCACATCATTTAAACCTTTTCTTCATCTTTTTTTTTTTGATGTTTTGGCAATTTTAGATTTTGAACTTCATCTTTTCGTATGAAGCTTCTTTATAGATGAGGCCACAATTTATTATCAATGATAAAGAAGATGTGTGTGTGCATGTAAACATTTGTTCCATAATGTTCAGATGTGTTCCAGTACCCTTAAGGCAAGTGTCAAACTCAAGGCCCGGGGGCCTAATCTGGCCCTTTAGACTATCCCATTAAGAGAAAGTAAAAAAAATAAATAAAGAAAAAACAAGATTTTTTGTGTTGATTATCAAATATTTCAGTTGTAGATATCACAGCCCTCCTAAATACCATAATTCTATGAAACTCCATATTATTTGGAGGATCGCAATTTTCCCACGCTTTTATCACATGACTGCAGTTGTTTTAAATCTCAAATCGTTCAAATGACTCAATTTTCCTGAAATTATTTCTCATAATTTTCCAAATTAAATAAAAAATTGTCACAAAATCAATTAAATTTAAAAGAGAAAGTACTGCAGGGACTGATATCTGTCACTTATTGCACCTTCTTTATGTATCATTTATACGTTGACGTAGGAAAAATGACCTCTTCGGCCCACTTCAGGTCAAACTACTTTATATTTGGCCCCTGAACTAAAATGAGTTTGACACACCTGCCTTAATTTCAAATAATTTCTGAAATCAAGTGGTTATTCAGTTATTATGTTACTTTCTGTGCCTAATGGTAAAGGAATTATATTTTTTTTAAAATGAATTAATGTACTTTTCTGGGTATCTGAATGTTGGTAACAGGGTTGCACCAAAGACAACAAATAACAAACAAAACATGTAATAAAATTTATGCCTTTGATGCCTAAATTGAGCCAATTCAGCTTTTTGTAGTCTAATATCTATTATGATGAATACATAACAGAAAACTGAAAACGAGAAGGTTTATTTTTTTTAAAGTTTTGAAGGCCAAATGTCCTTCATGTATGGAAAGACCCATTAATCATTGAAGGCATTGTAATTTTCTATATCGCCAAAATAGAAAACTCGATATATCTTGAATCTCGATATAATTACAAGACGTTTTCAGAAATTAATTCCTAAATATTTCTCATGTTGAAATAAGAAAGGAATTCAAATCAGCACTATTTTATGGCTGTAAAAGAAAAACCTTCAGA